>NW_025778510.1:0-39093 GCF_021130785.1 Homalodisca vitripennis
CTCCTAAACTTGTGTTTTGGGTTGTCGTAAACCTCTCTGTGCCCAAAGCGTGCAGGGAGGAATCGGGTTCAATCATAAGGAAAATCATTAGGAGTTACAGCAGTTTAGGATCGGTTTAACATAGTTGATAAAGAATAAATTTAATTTGTTATGAGAAGGATTTTCTAACGTACGTTCTCCTAGCAACTTTCTAGACTTGCTTGTCAGCCTAAATATTTAATTTACTTGAAATTGGCGTATTTTACCTGACTAACATTATATAATTACCCAACTAATTCATTTTTTTATGTTTACAAACTAACAAATTTAAAAACGGTTTCAAAAATGTTTGCATAAAAATAAAGTACTAACTTATTCCATTAGTTAAGTAAATATACACCAAAGCACGCATCCATAATATAAGAGATTAGATATAGCAAATTAAAATGGTAAATATTTTAAAATTAAAATCTATTTATATCTTATAATAGTCTCATCCCTGTAACGAACAATAAATTAAACTTCTAAATTGAGTAGACACCATTGTCAAGTAAACCTATTATCCGAATGACCCCAGTAGCAACTTCTTTAGTAATTTGAATTTCCTTACAGTATCAATACATTTTAAAACTTATAAAAGAATTATACTGTTTATTTATTTATTCTTCCTTGTAATATATTACTGGTTTTAGTTCTGAGACTGACATTTTAATCACATCAGATTATATAGCATGCATTTAATGGTTAGAACAAATACTTTAAGTTTTGTTTTGTTTTAAGTTATTGAGCATTAGAGTCCAATCTGATGACTGTGTTTCCTATTTGTATTACAAAATCTACCTTAAAATTTAAAAATTGCTCGGTTTATTTTTATGCAGTGATAGAAATCTAGTCAATTCAAGTCGCTGTGACTGTGGAGGAGTGGATCCCCCACATCTTTTAAGGCCTCTGCCGGTTTAGGCTTTTGCCTTGTATCTCGAGGGTCAAAGCCCTAGTAGCTTTCGCTACCTGTCAGTGGGGTGAAGTGTCGTGGTGCAGTCGAAGTTGTAGTCGATGTCATCAGTCATCCATAGGAAGACGCAGTTGGGGGGACCTCCCGTGGCGCAAAGCTCACGGATGCGATCCCACGGTGAGGACTCTGCAGCTTCCTCAAGGCTCGATGTCAGGCCTTCTACGAAGCTCCTGGTGGTAGGACGTTGGACGAAGCCCTGACTACGGTGTTCCTCACGAACCAGGGCGACCCAGTGGCCCGCCGGAGACACACGCTCTGGACCAGCGAGCAACTGCCTCCTTGCGGTCTTGCAGGTGAGGTGGTACCATGCTGGGGCCGCATATGTGAGCAACTGGTCGTATCAGAGCCGTGTAGAGCCAGGACCTTCGTCCCTGGTCGGCAGTTTAGGATCGGTTTAACATAGTTGATAAAGAATAATTAATTTGTTAGGAGAAGGATTTTTCTAACGTTACGTCTTCCAGCAACTTTCTGGATTTGTTTGTCAGGCTAAATATTTAATTTACTTGAAATTGGCGTATGTTACCTCACTAACATTAATAATACCCAATTAATTCATTTTTTTATGTTTACAACTAAGTAATTTAAAAACTGTTTCAAAAATTGTTGCAGAAAAAAATAGTCTATAATTCCTAACTTATTCCGTTAGTTAAGTAAATATACACCAGAGCACGCATCCATAGTATAAGAGATTAGATGTAGCAAATTAAAATGGTAAATATTTTACAATTAAAATCTATTTTATATCTTATAATAGTCTCATCCCTGTAACGAACAATAAATTAACTTCTAAATTGAATGGACACCATTGTCAAGTAAACCATTATCCGAATGACCCCAGTACGCAACTTCTTTAGTAATTTGAATTTCCTTACAGTATCAATACATTTAAAACTTATAAAAGAAGTATACTGCTTATTTATTTATTCTTCATTGTTAATAAAATTACACGTAAGGTTTTATATATTACATAACATATATAAGGGTTAATATATTACATTGTAAGGTTTTACATTTTTAATCACATCAGATTATAAAGCATTTTATTAATGGTCGTAAAAATACTTTAAGTTTTGTTTGTTTTAAGTTATTGAGCATTACAGTCCAATCTGATGACTGTGTTTCCTATTTGTATTAAAAAATCTACTTTAAAATTTTAAAAACTGCTCCGTTATTTTTATGCAGTGATAGAAATGCTTCTTAGCATGTTTTTAAATTCTAAGATAAATTAATTTCAAGCAATGAGCAATATGTAAATTACATATATTGTTTACTAAGGAGCTCATAATAAATGTCTCTCTACATTCATACGCACTGTAATGTTTTTTCTCACTTCTAAAGACTCAATTTTCAGGTTTAAATAACTAAAACTTGAAAATATATATTTAAAAAAATCATTTGTATAGAATTTGTCTGGATCTTAGGGTCCTACTAATAGTTAGGAAATGTTACCACCACTGCTTTTGGATTTAAAGGTTCAGTGAAAGGGACCACTTAAGAGTCTCCCCAGGGTAGCGTCCTTTCTCCTTGTTATGGACGACCTGTTTAGGTCTGTAACAGTAGAGGTCTTTTCCCACAGGTATATGCAGATGAGTTTACGTGATAGTTCTTTGTGAATAGAAAATTTTATAAACCCACAGTTACGGAATCTACCAATGCAATCCCAAAAGAAAGCAGTAAACTGGTGTTATAGGATTGGTTATTAGTGCTAGCCCTTACCAGGTTGCCCTTGTCACAATTGGAAGGGCGGCAACACTGGGGGCCATCGGTCATTTTTTGCCAAGGAGGCTCTAATTATAGAGATCATGTCTCTAGTTAAGTTCTAAATGTAGTTGACAGGTGACTGAATCAGAGACTACAACTGCGAGGTGAATATAGTTATTTATACAGTGCAGTCTTTCGATCGGAGAGTCTTGTGATTTTTAGCCAGAGCTATTGTTAGTGGCTTTATTATCTCCGGGATTAGACCTGGACTAACGTTTGGGGCTGTTGTGTGGTGGTTAAATTCTCATCTTTACGTGGGCTGGCCTGCTTCGTAAGGATAATCTGTCTCGCAATAACCGGAAGTAACCCAACTGACCCGGTTATTGGCTTAGGTGGTTGTCTTCATCTAGATCATTTCTCTATTGTAATATTAAAGATGATTGTTTACTCCCTTCAGTAGGAAGGGCCTTATCTAATCTTAAGCTATAAATGAGTTGTTAAATTACCATGCTGATTCAGTGTACAGTGTGCTACACACTATTCAAATATTTATCTCAACGAATTTACTATAAACAATAATGATGTAGCACATGAAATCGTAACTTGAGTCAGGGTACAATCCTCATTAAAATGTTTATAATTGAGGTTTTATTCACACGTTTGCCTCCTTAAAATGTATGTGATGGGGTAATCAGATAAAAAGCGTTCTGTTTAGTGTTAGTAGTAGACTCAGAACAACATAGGCAACAAACACATTAGAACTCAGAAAGCTCTCAATCTCTGAGAGCCAAGATCCCCAAATAGGCAGTATTAAACTACGAATAATATAACATATTATTTTCTACAGAGGTACTTACCTCTACAGCCTTCCAATATCTAGGATTCCATACATTATGAAAGCTCTCAACCATTTTCAGTCACCCCTGTCATTGAATTTGTAACACATGCAAGGTTCTTTTTATATATGCGAACAGCACTTCAACGAATATAACAGGTGAAATACACAAAAGGTAAAGCTTATAAAAATTGTATATTTCCATGGAAATAAGGAGGAAAAATGTTTAAGGGATTTTAATTTTGATGCATAGTTCATTTTTCTTATTCAAAGTAGTTGAACTCGCAGTACCCGGAGAACCACCACCAGTGACAGGATGTGATGGTGAGAAGCAGGACCAGGACAGGACCTACATGGATAAGTTTCTTTTATTATTAAAAATAACACTTTCCTCTCTTGCTACGTCTTGCCACCCAAAAACGTTTACATCCTGGTTTTACCGAATTTAATCATAGGAACAACCACTAAAAAAGCTCATACGTATTTAAAACTCGATTATAATGTAAATAAAATTGTATAATTATTAATGATATAATTAGGACTACATTCTTGTTTTGTTAAATATAAATTATTAAGACATTACATTTTATTGTCAAACCATATAGCTGCTGATAAACTTGTGCTTTGGGCTGTATATCTCCTATCAAAAAATTGATTACGGTGGTGGTTAATTAGGCCTGTTTTGTAAATAGTTGACAAAAATCAATACTTGTTATAGATTATTAGTGATATAATAAACCAATGATATTGGAAAACAATATTCTTGTTCAAGGATCAAAATATCCTTGCTTCAGTCATTTTAATTACGCTTCGATAACATTAAACATTGTAAAGCAGTAGAGCCAGTGAACAGAAAAATTTCTCTCATTTTTAATCTAGAAATCAAAAATAATTTGTTGGATAGTCCTGAAGTACTATTATTTTATACATAGGTCAACCTTGTCCTTTTGTTTCTCGTACATCTTTCCCAATGGAAGATACAATTGTTATTTTTATATGTTGTTTAAAATAGTATAGATTTTTAAGATTGAAAATAACCTTTCATTAAATCTACGGTTGTGTATATCACACAATAGTTGCTTTATAAGTACCATAAATAGGGGTAAGTGAGCAGTATTTTGCGTGTACTAGATAAAGTTCCTTTTTCTCCGTTTTTTAAGAAAGAAATTATCTCGTTTACAAAGTTTCGTTTCTATAATCAAACAGGTAATAGAACCTTACTTAATTATAATATATTCCACATCATAAAGTACGGTCTAAATAGGCTTAATTATACTCCAAAGTATTTTTATTATTTGTAAAATTGAATTCTTTGAAGTCTTTCTAAGAATCGTATTACAAGCATTTAATTATAAAACTATAATTAACTCACAATGGCGCCTTTGTTACCTGAAAGCTGACACACTAAATACGTGATTAGCTTTGCATTGCCCCATTACTATTTGTAGGTATTACACTTACTTTTTTGACTTCCACACTTAAGTTCCTTTGTGAGGAATTCATTAGTATGGCACCGATTACAAAACAATGGAGGAAAGGAATGTAAGGGAGTTCTTTAATAACTTGAATTATTCAATTATTCACCACACTGACATAGGCAATATTGATTTAGCTCAGAATTCCTCACATCTACTTTTAAATATAACACTTGTGACGTTCTATACATTTAAGCTATTCTTCATTAGCGTTTGGTGATAAATTATTTAGATTCTGTGAGAATGTACCTTAGTTTCATAATATTAAGTATGGTATCAATTATGACTCCTGGTCCCAATGGCTAACATTAAAATTACTCACTCCATATAAATATACGGAAACAATATTAAACTTGATATAAATAAAAAATTTTACTATACCCACATATAATTAATTTATACCAATGCAGAAATTAAATCTTCTTAAGCTAAACATTTACAATATTTTAGGGTTTTCCATGTAAGAAATATGTTTTTATACCTTCTGTTAATATGATAAACCATCTTAAAGAAATTTGAACAAAATAATTTTAAAAATAAGTTTTATTAAGTGACAAATTCTACTACATTAGGTACAGTTTACTTATCAGCAGGGAAAGAGTTATTTTCCCTCCACCTTCATTATTTATCTACTTGATAATACGGCAAAAAAAAATGCAACAAATAAATAAACTGATAGGTATATTGAAAGGGGAATGAGATATCGGTTAGAATATTTTTGCAATATTTATAAACATTTTGTGGAGTGTACAGATACACGCTTGAAGTGATAGATTATAATGTTTCAGATTTTCATCAATTTTACTTTTTAGTCTCACATAAGACACTTTTAAACTATTAGTAAAATTAAGTTACTTATGTGAGTATATCTAATTGAGATTTTCTTTTTCAAAGTGCGGATATGAGTAAACCTAAGCATGAATACGCGAACTGTTTTTAGTTATAGTTTCATCTAACCATTTGTTATGGTGATCTTTATAAATTACTAGGAAATAATTGTAATGCATTTGACTCTCATAAGTTAACATCGTTTACTTTTAAATAGTACAATTTTAACCTCAGTACCTAATTTTAAGTTTTAGACGAGTATATTTTGTTATATTACAACAGCTGTAACCTAAGCGTTGCCCTAGCCTAAAAAAATCCAATTTGAGTATTACACAATTTAATTAAGACGTTATCATTGTCCTTTCCTTACATAATAGTTAAGGTCTGTGTACGCATAGCGTTACTAATCCAGACGGTTCACATATGCCGGAACAATTGTGATTCTTTCACCACAGGTTTCAGCCGCTACGAAGTCCAGGGAGGAGGCCCCGAGTGACAAGCTTCATCTCAGCCACGCTCAGGCCGCAGTACCTCGGAGTGATCAACTCGCCTTTGATAGTCCTCCAGATAGTCAAGTAGCAGCTGGTTACTCACCACAACCCACGTCAACCCCTTCAAACAGTGTGGCGAAAAAACGAGTAACAGTTCGTGGCTACTATTTTTTTATCATTAAAGAGGAGTTACTTCTTAATTAAGATATAGTCAATTGTTTAGAGTAATATAAATTTAACTAAGTTTAAAAAACTGACAAAAACAGCGTTCGTACCAAAATAAGACAATCATCATTAAACTAGAAGAATTTAAAATCTTCCCAAACTAGATTTCTCTCTTATAATAATTTAATTTCTGTTTCATCAAGAATTAGAATAAGTAGTGTTTGGAGATTAATTCGTCAGCTTAAACACCCAAGCACAAATTTAAGATATACATGTGAGTTACACAACAGCATCAGTACATACTTTCAATACAAAAGGCACAGCTCCCAGTGGCTCACAAAATACTCTCCCGAACCCCAAAAACTGCACATGAAGGAAGTCTCGTATCAAAATAATGCTGATAGTCTTGTTTGAAGTTCGATGAATCGTCCATTTTGAGTTTTGTTAACTCCACTACAAAAATGCCCACAGCCACACGGCCTTCGTCGTTACCATCTAACCTACCCAGAACAAGAATCCCGTGCTGTCCCAACCTTCTTACAACCCCATAGGTCCGTGTGATATTTTTTTACCACCGGCTTGAAGAGAGAGCTGAGATGAAAGGAATTGGAGTCGGTGGGAGAACATCCATGCTGAAGTTTATAATGCTCCTGAGAGGCATTCCAGTCGAAGGAGTTCCAGGGTGCTTTCCAAGCAATTGTCTACGCAGGTGTAATTGCAGGAGGAGGCTATGTTGAAGTATTTAGTCCATTTGTACTATTTGGATGAATAAATCAGTTTTTTTCCTGAATATGATCATTACTTTCATATCGCACGCTGTATCCTCATGTCTCATCAGGTACACAACTGAGTGCACTACGATGTTGACTGACACGATCTAAAAGAACGGCAAACCCACCTATTCTTCCGTAACGCAAATGTGGTGGGAAGGGCTGTGTATTTCGAGTTTAGCTCCATTAACACAAGCCTTTTAATTAAGTTTGTAATGTAGTAAAATTACACTACAGACTGAAGGTGTCTTAGGACTGCAACGTGAAACTATAGGACCAACAACTGCTCAGAGTATAGTTACGTGTAGATACGCTCCCACAGAAATTTTACCGTTTTTTTTTTTGGAAATTAAATTAAGAAATACCTCTGTCAATTATTTTCTTTACCAAGCGAATTCATTGTCAAGTTTGCCAACTAATACTTGCAATAGTATCAAAAGAATTTGTTTCTATTATATTTTACAGACTAATTTCAAAACCAATAAGCAATATAATTATATTTGTGTAATTAAAGTATATGTCTGCGAGAGAAAACCTGTCAAAAAATGACATTCCAGAAAACAACTTTTGTTAAAGTTATCAGAATAATATCGTATCGTCTTCCCAAGTTACAAAACCATTTAGAAATTAAAGTGAAAGCTTCTTAACTCAGTTTCAAATAACTGACGCAGAAGTTATGAATTTAAACTTCCGTGTTACACCCTGCATTACTGGCTTAGATGTTTAGATGTTTAAAATTAAATGCATAATTCTACATACGTAAGTGATGCATTAGCTATAAAATGTTTACAACTATATATATATATATATATATTATATATATGTAATATGTATTTATTGGAATAACAAAGTTTGCATAAAAGGACATAAGATATAGCTTTGGAAATTGAATTCGTTTTTATATTTAGAGGTTCTTTTAAAATAAATGTGAGGTACTCCGTAGTTGTAAAATATTCTTTAATGCACAGGTAGTAATACGATACCGGCTGTAAACACTTTCAGATTATAGTCCCTTATTTGGGTTAAAGTGAGTTACAGTACAAAAAACATGTTCGAGAAGTTAATAGAAGTTTAAAATCAACAGCTAGTCCCCTTTGTTGCTGCAGGGTGTGTAGTACTAATTAGTTGATATTAACCCTTAGTGCATGTTAGCCTAGGGCACGGTGAAAAAGTTTAATGACCAAAGTTAGAGTAAAACACAAAGATTAGTACAATAGCGTATTTTACAAGTTTTAAAGATTAGTATGTTACTCTTTATAAAAAATATTAAAACTGGAATGGTTGACAATATTGGTACAAATATTTAGCTCAAAATGGCTAATTTAGTCTTTCCACATAGTTGGCTGACGGTAATATAGCTATCACATACGTGTCTGACAACTGGATTTCAAATGTTTATAGTAAAATAATTATTTTAGATAAACATATTGCTTCATGGATTTTTACTTATTGTATTACCGAACCAAAGCTAGTGTTGGTTGAAGATCTATTTCATTTTTGGAGGAAAAGTTCATCACTTTAACAAAACTCAAAGCTGTTAGCTTCTTTCTACACGTAAATGTTTGGCCAATAGACTTTAACATAAATACAAAGAGATCTTGTGGTTTTGACTATATAAGAACGTTCCTTAAGGAAATGAAATATTGACACTCTCATTAATATAACTCAGCTGATATGTCTCCTACAGCAGTCCACTTTTAAATTACTTATATCCATGGAAACAACAATAGAAATGTTTGGAAAACTTAGTGTTTTTAACGGTTCAGTATTAAATTTAAAAGTCAATCTAATCAACAGCACCTCGGAGAACCACTGAACAAGGAACACGATGTGAGGCTCAGAGAGAGAACCAGGACCAGGACCTACAGTGAGTTATTTTTATTGTCCATAAATCACAATTTCTGCTCTCACTATCTCATGACATTCAAGGTACGCATTTTAACCCTCCAACTGTTGTTCATCAAAATTTTGATAAACATAACCCATTTATGATTGTTGTTCGTCAAAATTTTGATAAAACAAACATTCCCTTGCATAATCACTTATTACAGTATATTCCGGCAACGTATCGATTCGATTCATGTACCATTGGATTCGGGATAAAAAAGCCTAAGGAATACTATAGTTTTAAATATGCAATATAACATGTATTGAAGTAAAACTGTATTAGTAAAACTTTTATTAGCAAACTCTTACATATACACCCTATTTTCACAATTTATGCGCATCGCTGCTTTTTGTTATATATAGTGTTATTATAGTTTCATAAATTTGTATAATGCTTATGTGTTTCTGAAACTAGAATAAATTTGACACAAAATGGTAATCTCACTTTTATAGTTTTCTTACCATAACTTGGTTTGCTAGGTATGGTCCCCCCCAAATTAAAAAAAAAAAAAGAAAATGTAAATTTTGAATTTCATGTAAAAAAAATTTTAGTAAACATTTTTTTTAAGGCCAAATTTAAATACTAATATTATTATATGTTTAATTCTGAACACAAAAAAATATATACTTCTGTATATATTACTTTTAATTTATATTTTTAATAAATTTTTTAAAAAACCCTTGCACGAGGCTCGAAAACATGCCGCCACTACAGGAAAAAATGACCGCCAGTTGGAGGGTTAAATCCTGGTTTTATCTACAATTTATCAGCATAAATCACTAGTCCAGTGCCTATATTATTGGGTATAAAAAAATAATAATATATACAAATATATTACGAAAATAGTAACGTGATTGAAATTTAAACAGATATTTATGTTTGTTGATCTTTTAATTAATTTCATATCTCACATATTGATGATTACTATACAAAAATAAATCCTATCGGTATGTTCTCAGTTAAATTTGCGCTTTGTGCTGTTTTTAATTCTCCATGTACCTAATAGACTTAATATTTGCAAGATATTGAACGGCCTTATAAATTTTGAACCTAATGTATACAGTTGATAGAAACATAGGTGAGTTGGAATATTTTATCACTTTTTTGTAGGTCTTAAATAGGACCTACAAAGTCTTGAAACTAATCACAAAATTATTACAGGTCATTTTACACAAATAAAATATATTAAAACGTGACTGGGAATATTTAAAGTTTATTCATGGCGAAAATCTCCTACATAAGATTTCTCAATGATGGAAACAGTGCACAGTATAGGATAATTGTTGGAAAAGGTTTATAGTACGAATGGTTAATTTTTAAAGTAAAATTGATTTTACGTTTATCATATCCATAAATATAGAAATATATTTAATGCATAAGATTTCGTTGAACATGAAATAATAACATGTACATAATGTTAGTAATAATCATGACGTAAACAATCAAGTAAAGGCTAAAATCGAAACAAAGAGAAACAAGTTAAACATGCACACCAGTTTAAGTAATTGTTTTATCTATGAAAACAACAAAGGACAGGTATCACAAAGCTTTCGATAAATGCATATGTTTTATTTACAAAATTCTTTAAACTTACACCACGGTTAGAAAAGCCAGACCAGGAACAAGTGCAATTGCCGAAAGCTTGCTAAGGGCTAGTTCTTATTTAATTTTTTAGATTAATATACAAAGACGTTCAACATGCAGGGCGTGGGAAATCTACTCCAGGAAGTACTATGGCGAAGACCAGGATCGAGACAAGGATTTATGGACGACTTACTTAATTATGTTACAATTCAAAGATTTTCTCTAAACTATTCTTTTTACCCAAAGCTATATACTAGTCTTGCGATAATCAATTAAAGAAAAAAATACAGTGAAACAATTCCTATTCTATTATAACGCATTTTCAGTTAAGAGGATTTTAATATTAAGGACTATTGCAATGAATTTATTTTCCTGTGTAGTGATACTTATGTTGATTAAAATTTAATTATGTTTTATGCTTAAGCAGAATTATGGTTTTAAATCCCTTCAGTACTATAAATGTACAGAAACAATCAGTCTACAATTACATATTTTACTAAATCCAAATGTGTTTTGGTCCATTCTTACATAGTTTATAAGAAGTGAAAAGAGTACGAGGAGAATTATTTACTTCAATGTGACTTAGAGAAAATTTTCAGGCATTATATAGTAGTGTAAAACTTTTTAAAACTAGTGAATTTTAGCTGACCTCGGATTAAAACTCATAACGATATACGTTAATTTGTTTAAACTCAATCATTTCTAAAAACGTTGTTGTACAGATTTGAGCAGAATTATAGTCTATATCTTTTACTTTATTCAATTAGTTGATGAGATTACTACCAGAGCTTTCTTTTACTTTACAAGAGATTATAACTTGCCGATTGTGATGATACAGTTATAGAAACAACTCCTTAGATTCCTTTGTCACCTTTACATGGTTCACTTACACTATTAATAATAATTATACTCTAAAAAAAGTCAAAAATGCTATATTTGAAAATAATACCAAATCCGAGTTGTTATGACATTTTTTTCACTACAATTGTTTATCGGAATATAATTTTCATCACACACTGACAGGAAACCAACCTACTGCAAAAATCACATAGGAACAATCAAAATGTTTGTTCAGAAGTCACACGCAATCTAATTTGTGGTCCAGATACCGGGACCAAGGTAACTGAGGCACTGGTTTTCATATACACAAATATTACATTAAATTAAATATATGCTAGTAAAGATTGCTATTCAATATTTCAGGTTGTGTTATTGATTAAGCCCATGTCCTGGTTATACTGTAAACTTTATTTATTACGGAAATATTTGAAATAAAGAATGTAAATTTCAAACTGGATTTTTGAAGAAACTCAAACATTTCCAATTGGAAACTGAGGTAAATACATTTTTTCAATAGGTACATAAAATATTCAATATTGAATAAATAATATAGTCATCACTCTATTTCACAGACATATCAGAAATGGTTCCTCACTAACTGGAACATTGTAATGGTGAATGTTATTGAGAAAAGAAACGTTATGACTCGATAACCATGCAGATAAAGTAACTCGCATAATGACAACATTTATATTAGCTCTACGTTTAAAATTAAGTTTTCATAGTATTAAAATAGTTTTTAGTAGACGTAATTAGACTGGCTCCTTAGAAATTTATTGGGTTATTAGAAATTATTTGTGACATTTTATTCTTAAAAATTAAATTCAGTGCTCAGCTTGTTGTTATAGGTGATGTCGGTGGTACTTAAAATTAAGTTATCACAAAGCCATTTTTTTTAGTTTACACCCTTAATTCCACGATTTAAACTAATTTATAATGGTAATAGGTGTACGTTATGTTCAGCCGCGCGACCTTATATTGTCTCATTTTATTGCACTTATGTTAATTCTGTTATATATTTAAAAATTAAATTATTCATTGAGCTTTAGCGAAATTCATCACTCGTGAGACTTGAAATATTTTAAATTCTGTCTGTCTGTCAGTCCGCACGATAGCCCGAAAACGAACTGACTTTAGACTTAAATATTTGCATGAAGGTTAATTTATATTTGAGGAACACTGTGTTTTATATTAGTACATGTTAACCGATTGGATTTGGATGAGGTTCATCTAATATTTTTGCAAAGTTATTAAAGGTAACTATGAAAGGTAACCGAGAAAATATTGAAAAAAATTAAGAAACTCGGTGCTATTATGTAAGGTTTTACAAGTAACATTTTTAGTTCAAGAATAAAAATAAATAATAATATATTGCAGCCAATTTTAAACGTTAGTGACAATATTGTACTTTATCGCACTCTTTCCTATCGCTTGCTTACCCGAAAACTGGTAAAAAAACTTTGAATGAAATTTCCACATAGAGAAGAATGAGTTATATATGATGGTGCATGTCCAATCTCGGAATAAGCCTGAGAGTCATAAAACTGTCTCGTTATTATTTTCATTTTAAATAATGCATATTTTCGTAAGCGTGTTACTCGTTACTGGTTAGCATAAGTTTAATCTAACGTTCTATCGTTCAATACGTTATAACGTTCTAATGCTTTCAAGAATTAAGTAATCTTTTAATTCTTGCAGCTAATTACACTTTTCTGTCTCGAAATTTTTAGCTGAACATCTTGCTGCCAAGCAACACCTCGCGTGCCTTTTAGACTGTGTAAAATCTTTCTATACCCTGAACGTGTATGTATTATCGGCTTAAACGGTTTCATACCAAAATACTGAATGACGTAATGAGTTTTGAATCAGGTATAAACAGTTGATACAAACTTCTAATTGTTTAAGAAACCCATTTTCATACCTATGACTCACAGCTAACTTTCCGGTATGCTGTAGTGTGGTAAATTTTAACAGTGAATTCTAAGTAGTGTATATTAACTGCATAGTAGTGTATATTAATAATAAAAACAACTGAGTAGGTTATGTTTAAGAGTTTTACGTGTGATAATTCTTATAACTGTTAACATTTTAGCAAACAAACATTATTTTAACCCATATTGTTTTGTATTTCTCTTTGTACACAAAACAAAAATCAGTCAATCCAGTTATTCCGTACTGGGCGCTATTGCTATTTACAAATAATTAAACTTTTAGCTTGAACTACATTATAATTTATTTTTATGATAAGAATTTTACATTATATAGCAATATTAAAAACATATAGCAATAATAATTACAGCATGTTAATGCAAAGGTGCACTTGCATATCTATTGGGCTTACGCTGACAAATTACCAGAATGTGTCTAGTAGACGCCTTCTAACGTAGCTGAGTAATTCTGTCTCAACTTATCAACTCAATGGCCAGAGTTCGAGTTCTGGTTTGTGCACGCTGTTTCCGCATAGTAACAATAACGACTACATACATAAAAACCTTCTTCGTTATTATTTGAATTTAAATAACAGTCTCAATATAACAATCTAAAAATCGCTGCAGAATTTTACTTTTTGTTGAATTTGTTTAATATCTTTCCATTTCAGGAATTATAACTGTTCATATACTTGAACTTCTAGGTATCAAAGATTTAATACCTGTTACGTTTAAGCTTTACAAAAACTCAAATAACTGTATTGAATATGTGTGTTACCACGTCTCTCTCATACTGTAAATGGAATGTTATAAACAAATTCTGAATGTGAGATCAGTTTCAAGCATGTATATTTAGAGAGCCTAAAATGAATAGTGTTCCTATGGTCTCGTTTTTCCATGAAAATTTTGTTTAGTTTCTCTAAAGATGTGTACTCATTTCCTCTGAAAGAAATTATGAAGATTTCATGTAATGTATCTGATAGCTTTAACACAATAATATTTATTTATAAATTTAATTTCCCCAAAGGGTTCAATTCTGGTTGGTTTATAGCTTCCGGTTGAACCCACACTAGGTACAACAACAACCGATGTCACAAATATGTGCAACCTTATGGATATCCAGGAGAGGTACATCACTAACTTCAAATGTCGAGATTCTGCAAGGGTAATTCGATAGGTCTGGTCTACTGCGGGAGATGTATATTATGTAGTTGCCGTGACGTGCACGGATATGAGACAAGAGGCAGAGACAACTACCGTTCTGGAAAACATAGAATGGTGGTTTATGAACACTTGCCTTCGCAAACAGGTCGTCAACAGATTGCCAGCTTCCATTAAAAATGCACCAACGCCTAAGCCGTTAAAAACCCGTCTTAAACGCTTTTTAGCGTTAATGGCATTTTATAATGTCGGCGAGTTTTTAGCATGTAACTGGGAGACCACTCATTTTGAAAATTGACTCTGGCGTTGAAAATGGTGAAAATTGGCGAGTGACTGGAATTAATGAATGCAAAATATGTATGTATGAATGTGACACTATGGTACGTTTGCAAACTTTTAGACTAAATGGCTCAATTTTACCATATAATATATATTGTTTAGGGTGATAAAAGGTTTGAATTGAATTGTATGGGCCGAGAATAGACCCTTGAGCCGAACCGGCAGTGATCTCTTTCGTTCTCCTTCCGTCTTTGGTGTCATACAACAGCTGATGGTTATTCAGGTAGTCCTGCACAACGAACAGGAGATAGTCGGGCTCTAACATGTCCTCCCACTGATCAGAGTTAAACCCGTTCTTTACGTCAAGGCATCCGTCGGCACAACAGCACAATCGGCCGACCATGGTGACAAGCTGTTTCGGCCTGCTGGACGGCACTGACCACCTCTGTAATGGCGTTTAGAGTTGATTGTCGCTTTCGAAAGCTGTGTTGCCAGGGAGAGAGGTCTCCGGCGGCTTCGATGGAAGACTGCAATCTGGGTTTCAGCAAACTTTTATAGAGCTACCCCGCGGTGTCAAGCATACAAAGTGGCCTGTATGCCGACGGGGAGTTCGTGTCACATTTGCCCTTGCTGATCAGTGCCAACCTAGCAACCTTTCAGTGCGACGGGAACACAGCCGCTACCAAACGATCATTAAACATATTCAGCAGCAAGAGCGGATAACTCGCCGCAACAACCTTCAGAACCTCAGCTGGAATTCCATCATGTCCTAGAGCCTTCTCGTTGCGCATGGTAGACACCGCTGCTACAAGCTGCTGCTCCGTAAAAATGGGAACATCTGCAACCGTCCTCGCTACTCTCTCCTCCCGCCTCACAGGACGTGTGTCCCCCTGTTCCCCGACATTAATATTTTTATGTTACAGTTATATCATATTTTTGTACCATTTTTGTACCTTTTTGTAATACCAATAAATAATTTTGTACCACAATAGTTTATTAATAAAGTACTATGTATAAACCGGGGAACAGGTGGACACTTGCACCCGACATAAACATTTTTATGTTAAAGTTATATCATATTTTTTGTACCATTTTTGTACCTTTTTCTAATAACAATAAATAATTTTGTACCACAACAGTTTATTAATAAAGTACTATGTATAAACCTGAGAACAGGTGGACACTTGAACCCGACATAAACATTTTTATGTTAAAGTTATATTATATATTTGTACCATTTTTGTACCTTTTTTAATACCAATAAATAATTTTGTACCACAATAGTTTATTAATAAAGTACTATGTATAAACCGGGAAACAGGTGGACACTTGCACCCGACATCAAAATTTTTTTGTTAAAGTTACATCATATTTTTGTACCGTTTTATAACACCAACTAAAAATTATGTACCACATTAGTTTATTAATAAAATACAATATATAACCGGGGAATAGGTAAACACTTGCACCCGACATTAACCCGCGGGAACTCTCGCTATTAGGTTGAACCTAACATTTTTAGCTGTTGTTAAAGACATATTTTAATGTTCGTTGTATGGGCCTCAGGTTATAAATAAGCTATCTAGAGTATATTAGGCAGCTTTCTATTTTTTTCAAGAATCTGTAATGAGGGAGGGGAGTGGCAGGTGTGAGGAATGTCTGAGCCCACGCCTTTGTTAGTTTGGCCATAACTATGCAAGCGACCCCGTCAGTGTCTGTGTTAAGTCGACCCTAACGGCGCGAGTGATCGCGGCACATTCCATTCTAGTTTTATTATTGACTGTGGTTTTAGTGTTTGGTTGTGTTGGGGTTTTTTTTAATGGATTTTCACTCGTAAGCTCCATTTCTCATTTGTTTAGTGATGGAGAGAACAAATGACAACGAACATGACGTAAGTGAGGGTGATATGTCTTTTCAAGGACATTTATCAGATACCGATAATGAGAGTGAACATGACATTGATGACGTGCACACAGAACAGTCTGATGACGATAGCCCTTGTTATGACACCGATGATGAAAAAAGTAAATATTGTACAATCAATTTATGTAGATGTAAACACTGTGCAACCAGGGCCTTCTACACGAAAAGGTTCTAAACAGCCCATTGAGCGGTTTTCTGCACTTTACACATCTAAAGACGGAGTTACTAACTGGAATGTTCACAAGCTACAAATAACGAAAAGGGCAAGACAAAATATTTTAAAGAAAACCCCTTCTGTTAATCGGTCATTTAGAGAATTGAACCACCCAGTTGATTGTTGGAAGATATTTTTCCCTAACGACATGATATCAGACATTGCACGTTATACAAACCAGCAGTTACAAGAAATGCGTCAAAATTACACAAGAGCGCTAGGCTGCAACGTCACTGATTTAGTAGAATTTCAAGCATTTATTGGGCTCTTATATCTTATAGGAGTGAAAAAAGCTAACCACTTGAACACTTATGAACTTTGGTCCAATGATGGAACGGGACCTGAGATCTATGCAGCAACTATATCCAAGAGACGGTTATTACAGGCTATTAGATTTGACGACAAACTTACATGATCTTAAAGAAAGAAATTTGACAACGCTGCTCCAAGACGTCAGGTCTTTCAACGGTTTATAAGTTTGTGTAAACTAAGTTATAATGTGGGGGAATAAGTAACTCTAGATGAAATGTTGGAAGGTTTTCGAGGCCGGTGTAAATTTCGGCAGTATATACCGAATAAGGCAGCGAGATATGGCCTCAAAATCTACGCACTTGTAGATGCAAAACATTTTTTACTTCTAACATGGAAACTCTATGGTGGAAAGCAACCCCCAGGTCCCTTTGCTAAATCTAACGATGCTACAAGTGTGGTTCTAAGGATGATAAAACCCATTGATAACAGTGGGATAAACGTAACTATCGAAAACTATTTCACGAGTGTCCCATTATTGAATGACCTTTACACTAATCACAGAATTACTGTCGTTGTTACTATTCGAAAGAATAACCCGGAACTTCCTCAAGAACTCTTGGCCATAAAGGACAGGCAAAGGTGCAGCTCAATGTTTGCGTTTGGAAAACCACCAAATAGATGTACCATTGTATCCTACTTACCAAATAAGAAAACCAAGAAGAATGTTCTTCTTGAATCGGCAATGCATAACGATGATGAGACACTGAAGATGCTGCAAAACCCACCATTATAAAATGACTAAAGGTGGGTTGGATGTGGTTGACAGACTAAAAAGCGAGTATAGTGTAACTTGCTAGAGAATTAGCAATAGATGGCTATTAACTGTGTTTGGTGGACTACTCAATGTTGGGGCAATAAATGCACAAATAATATATAAGACTAATACAGGTGAGCTCAAACTGCGAAGGGTATTTTTGTCTGAATTAGCAAAAGATCTAATAAAACCACACATGACAGGACGAGGATCCATTAAAACCTTGCCTAATCACCTTCGAGGGACGATAAGATGTATAATATATATCCATATTTACATATTATTATAATATAATAATATATAACAAATAATATAATTATGTTTTAATGAAATAGTTATAAATATAGTTTGAAACTTATAGATTAATATCCCTAACTATAATTTGTAACTTATAGGTAAATATTACTAAATAGGCTGTTTAAAGACACGTCTGTTAAGTGTTTTTTGCCCCTCCTACTCATTATTTTAACTAATTATTAAGATTTTTTACTCACAATAACATGCACTACATCCAATGTTAGTTGGATAAATTAAGTTCTTTAAACTTAAATTAATATTTATTATTATTTTTTGCGTATTTTCGTTAATGGGTGCCTTTGTCCAGAGGCACGTCACGTCAGCCGTCTTGGGCCTTTGGTTGGATTTGGCCTTGCAATGTTCACACAGTTGTGTTGAAGTATGTGGATATCGATAATTAGCCTACATATCTCCATTACCTCCTTTTTGTGAAGTATAGAGCAAGTTCTATGTCGCTTTTTATATTTTACTAGGGATATATATATATATATATATATATATATATATATATATATATATATATATATATATATATATATATATATACTACTATATAAAAATGGATAGCTAAATGTGTAGGTAAGCGTTAATCACGAGATCGGCTGGACCCATTATTTGACTAATTATGTTTTTATAATATTCGCTGCAGTCCGAGAATGGTTTAGAATAAAAGAGAAGCTAAAAACATTGCCCAAAATATTGAAGAATTGATGAAAATAGTTAAAATATTTACGAAACGTAATCTAAAGTGAATTAAAAAATTAACAGTTATTATCATTTTCATATGAAGTTCTACAATTAGGCTGAAACGTTGGTTTACATTGAAATATAATAAAATATTAGTTTTAGATATTTTCTAGACGGTGAAATAAACGCTGTTTCACCCACCTCTTGGAATGATAAACAGCTATTATCATTTTCATATGAAGTTCTACAATTAGGCTGAAACGTTGGTTTACATTGAAATATAATAAAATATTAGTTTTAGATATTTTCTAGACGTTGAAATAAAGCTGTTTCACCCACCTCTTGGATCAAAATAGAATATTTTCCAGTAACCATCACAGGAGTGTTGAGTACGCGTTTAATAGTAGCTTATATGCTCATGGCATTCAGCAGGAAATTGAGTGCGAAACCGCGGGTAGCATGTTCAGTGAATTTGTTTACATCAATAGTGGAGTACACCAAGGGTCAGTTTTAGGAGCAATTCTTTTTTTAATTTACATGAATGATCTTTGTAATTCATATTGAAATGAAAAGTTATCATCTTCTGCGGACGCGACAGCTTTTTGTTACGTAAAAATAGGTGGATTGAAATAGAGCAAGTCATGAATTCAGACTTGAACGCCATTATATGCTGGTTTACAACAAAAAATGTTTAATATTGCAAAAGGAACCTCTCAACGCAGGCGTTGACTTTGAGGCCCTATGTTTTTTTAAGTAAATCTATATCGGATACGTATTAGACGTATATGCATTTATACTAGAATTAGTGTATTGCATTTACACTTGCATATAGTTTTTTCTGTTTTTATTTATGATAGTTTTTTATATTTTACTGTTTCATTACAGTATTAATTTTAACACTAATATTAAATTATTGTTTTGACCTCTGTTTTTGTTAAGTTTGTATCAGGCTATTGTACTTGTGGCGGATTGTAAACACTAGGAAAATAAATAAATTCTATTTAGTTGCCCTCACATAAATTTTCCTAATGGCTATACATAAAACCTACTGATTAAAAAGAAAATTTTTAAACTTTTCTGGTACTATCTACTTGTCTACAAGTTGTTATTTCTTTAAAAAAATTAAAATGTAAAAAATGTGTTATTTTTAAACATCCTTTAAGTCAACAATTATTAATAAATTTATTGGAACTGTCCTTGTGCAATAGGCCTAGTATATAATTTACTAATTGTTTATCTTACTAATTTTGTAAAACTTAAATATCTATCACATTGATGTACAAAGTTAAAACTGCGTAAGTCAATTGGCAAACTACTTACAAGTATAATTGGCTTTCGAAACTTATTTTTGCTTATAAAGTTTTAACGCGGCCGGCGAGTGATCTTGTTATAGCTTAGTTCCTATTTGAATTGGATACAATGCTTTTACTAGGCCCTGTGGTTTTTTCCGCTGCCTTCAAAAGCCCCCGAGATAAAAAAACAAACTTCGGCACCTGAAAAGGCAGCCCTTGCCTTCCCTCACACGTGCAGCCCGGCCTACCTGTCATCACTGTGCTGATGAGTCACATAGGGGCCGCAGAACTGATATTTTCCATCATTGATATTTAGGTTAATATTTTTATAATTTTTGAAATCTGCATGCTATTTCAAGGAAAAAAGATTCTCAACACTAAATGACTACTCATTCCTGACGTATCATAGAAATAAAGGGGTTAATAATCAATTCAACTGTGTAATATCAGTTTACTTATACTTTCTTAAAGTATAATAATAATAAAGCAAATAAATAATATATACTACCATTTACACCTAATAGCGAGAGTTCCCGCGGGTTAATTTCGAGTGCAAGTGTTTACATATTCCCCGGTTATATATTGTATTTTATTAATAAACTATTGTAGTACAAAATTATTTATTGGTATTGCAAAAAGGTACAAAAATGGTACAAAAATATGATATAACTTTAACATACAAATATTGAATGTCGGGTGCAAGTGTTTACCTATTCCCCGGTTATATATTGTATTTTATTTAAAAAAAATAATGTGGTACATAATTATTAGTTGGTGTTACAAAACGGTACAAAAATGGTACAAAAATATTATGTAACTTTAACAACAAAATTTTGATGTCGGGTGCAAGTGTCCACCTGTT
Source organism: Homalodisca vitripennis (assembly GCF_021130785.1). Lineage (NCBI taxonomy): Eukaryota > Metazoa > Arthropoda > Insecta > Hemiptera > Cicadellidae > Homalodisca > Homalodisca vitripennis. The sequence continues at coordinate 21,278 of NW_025778510.1, forward strand.
CCCCGGTTTATACATATTACTTTATTAATAAACTATTGTGGTACAAAATTATTTATTGGTATTACAAAAAGGTACAAAAATGGTACAAAAATATAATATAACTTTAACTAAAAATGTTTATGTCGGGTGCAAGTTTCCACCTGTTCCCCGGTTTATACATAGTACTTTATTAATAAACTATTGTGGTACAAAATTATTTATTGGTATTACAAAAAGGTACAAAAATGGTACAAAAATATGATATAACTTTAACATAAAAATATTGATGTCGGGTGCAAGTGTCCACCTGTTCCCCAGTTTATACATAGTACTTTATTTATAAAGTATTGTGGTACAAAATTATTTATTGGTATTACAAAAAGGTACAAAAATCGTACAAAAATATGATATAACTTTAACATAAAAATATTAATGTCGGGGAACAGGAGGACACACGTCCTCACAGGGTGACTTGAGAAGAGAGCTTTCACGATCGCTGAAATCGTGGTCGGCCTTGACCCTCTATTCACGACTTCCAAATCGAGTCTTGAGACCATCTCCAAAATATGTCTTCCCCTCACGTTAGTCACGGGGATACCCCATTAGACCGCACGGGCGTTGAAGTCACCCGCCACTATAACACGCCCAGGGACGATTCGGAGACTGTCTTCCAGCGCTTCCAAACTTTCCATAATTATACTCTCGCGCGGAGTAATTTGGGGAGAGGTACACACTGTAAATGGTAAGGCTGATCAACTTAACCCAGGCATAACCGTCAACGGAACCATGAATCACGGTGTATGTTAGTTGAAAATGGTTAAAATGCCTAAATAAATTGAGTTTGGATGTGTAAAATCAATAAATATAAAAAAAGTTTTGCCGAGTTTATAACAGAAATATGGTCAATAATTGTTAAAATATTCAATTAGTTTCCTAAATGAACACCAGATCTCTTCTACAGAACAGTAAATAAGAGGAACTTAAGATATGCAATAACTGAAAACGCCTGAATAGGTTCCAATATAACTAAAAATATTCTATTTTTTACTGTAAGTAATTGCAAATAATAATATATTTTCATAAAAAATTTATTAAAAGAGTCGATTTGAAGAATAATGCGTCGAGCTGAACTGATAAATCGAGAGAGAGAAAATTGCTGGAGTAATCTTCTTCAATAATGCTCTAAGTAAGAAATATTGCAAATGAATAAGAGTATTATTAAATCATATAACTAACCAAAGAAATCTATTTTTATTTATTAGATATTCTTAATTAATGATTATGATTTATATGTGTTTACTTTCAGTTTAACTATTAAAGTTATCAAATTTTATCAAACATCCGATATGGAAAATCCACCAAAATGATAAAGAAGTATGAAAGAGAACTGATAATTTGTTGAAAGTTAAAGGTTGTTAAAACTTTTCGGTTTGTATTAATGCATAATTTGATCCAGTTTTCTTAAACAACTTTGTTGCTGTCTTTTTAATCTCCATCTTATGAAAGCGGCAACTCTCACACGATAGTCTAACAATAAGAACAATTCATTACCTGTTTTAGAACAGCCACACAGTAAGTGTTTTACTAAACTGTAAAATCTTGAATTTCTAAGGAGCTCGTGTTAGATTTTTCTGAAAATAGTATATTGCGACACCTGCAGTAGTGTATTCTCTTCCATTTCAAGTCTTCTAATTATCCAAGCTAAAATAAATACATAGATTACCCTAGTTATACGTAGGAAGAAGTATTTTATGTATTATAACCTCCAATACATGCTAATGTTTAGATTGGTTACAAATATTCTTTTGGGGCTTCCCTGAGGACGGCATTACTTCTAATCCCTACAAATTTTATTGTAAACGGCCCGTTTGTAATTAAGTAGAAGTGGTCTCTTTGCACAAGGGTAAGAAAATTCACGGAATTGTTGTCATGAATAAAACAATCTCCATAGACTCGGCATTTTAGAGATGATCTACTTTGTAGGTTATGTAGAGAACCTAAGGAAATATCTTAACATTCCAAGGAGGCTTTGCTTGAATGCCTTGACATGTTTTTGAAACTACTGAAGTTGAAATGTGGTTGCCTTTTCTTCTTAATGCTTCAAAGCAGGAAAAAAAAAACGATCGCCCTTTTAAAGACTAAGAAGAAAAAAGAGACCTTATTATATGTATACTCCATTACTATAAAATATTTTTTACTTCGATTCCGCTTTTCTCCACAGTTAGAAAACCTAGATAAAAGGTGCCCTCGTTCTACGTAAGCCACAGAAAAATAAAAAAATTCCCTGTTCTACAAATGATCCCCAAATTTATGGGAACATCTACGACTCAACCTCAAAAAATAATTGTAACTGACTTTATCAAAGCGTATATTTGGTTTTACTCTGAATACATAAGTAATCTTTCGCCCTAAAAGGTAATGCCCAGAGGGATATTTAAAAAGCAACCATTCCAAAATACCATTATGAAATTATATCTTAGTGAATAACTTATGACTATATGGTTTCTCTATAATATAATGTATGTGTATGGGAGATCAGACAAGTAGAAATTAATTTTTCTTTTTATAAGTATCCTTGATATAAAAAGGCGCCAAAAGATGAAAAATGAGACACCCATATGATATATAATTAACAGTTTCCACTCAAACATTATTTCATATCCATAGAAACAACAAAGGTCTAATATCTTAATGTTTTTAATCATTAAATAGTATTACGAGTATGTTTCAGCATCACCACATGTAGTACAATGTAATTGTCAGAAGCTGGACGAGGACCAGGACTTACAAGGATGAGTTACTTCTATTATTGATTAACCACAATTTCTCCTAATAATGACTCTTGATACCCAAAGCAAATTACCCCTTAATTTTAGTGACTAATACAACACAAAACTCAGGAAAAGTTTATATAAAACGATCACCTTATTCCAAAGCAAATAGAAGTTTCAAATAATGTGATGCTTTGTTTAATTTCCTTTTATTTTACAAAGACTTTCTCTGATTTGCTTTATAGAAAGCTACTAATTCTTGTGTTTGGGCTGTTTTAATCCTCTCTGTACCCTAAGCGTGCAGAGCGAATTGGGTTGAATCACTTTCAAAATTCTGGGCGTCACACCAGTTTTGAACTGCTTTCCATAGTTGATGACAAACATTTAATATTTTATGAGAATAATGTTCTAACGTACGTCTTCGTGCAACTTTTTGGACTTTTTTTGTTAGGCTACATATTATGTTTAGTTTATATTAGTGTACGTTATCTGAGTAACATTAGTAATACACAACTACACCACGTTTGATGTCTAAAACATAATAATTTAAAATACGGTTTCAAAATAATATTAAAGAAAGATATAGTCTACAATTCCTAACTAATTCCGTTGGTTACGTAAACATTCACCAGAGCACGCATCGACAGTACAAGAGATAAGACATGGCAAATTAAAATGATGCAGTGATAAAACATCTTACTTGGATTTAATTTCCATTTTCTAATAGTATTCTTGCTATCACTAATAATAATTTTACTTCTGTGTCGTGGTAAACTAGAATAAATAAATCGTTATACATATAAGTCTGATGAACTTTTAAATTGAAATGACACCCTCGTAAAGTAAAGCAATAGCAGAATGACTCTAGTACACAACTTCTTTATAATGTAAATTTCTTAACAGAATCAATAAATTTTAGAACTTTCCAGCGAGTTGTAGTTTTCATTCATTGATTATATATTATAAGTCGCCTATTACTCCTTTTAGTTTTAAGACTAACATTTTAATCACACCAGGATATAAAGAACTTATTAATGGTCAGAACAAATGTTTATTAGTTCTAAACATTTAAATACGAGTAGTTCCGTTTGTTTTGTTAGTTTTAAGTCCTTGAAAGCAATAGAGTGGACAATAAAATGACTATTTTGACTACTGGTTTCACAAAATTAAACCATAAAAACTGCTCTGATTTCTTTGTTATCTAATAATGAAAACTATTCTCATCATGTTTAAAATTCCAATAGAACTTTTAAGCAAGGAACACTCGGTAAATTTAATATTCTTTTCCAAGAAACTGATCAAACATTTCTCTGGAATGTAATACATTGACACCTTACTGTAATAGTTTTTCTCACTTTTTTCCGGAATCTCTATTTCCAGAATTAAAGAACTGAAATTTTCATGTACATTTAATACTCAACAGTACAGGACTTTTTGGATCATAAATTCCTACTAATAATTTAGAAACATTAAACCGACTATTTGGGGTGAAAGGATCAGTGAAAGTACCACTTAAAACCACCACTTAGTACCACTTAAGGCTCTCCATATGATGGCGTCCTTTCTTCTTGTTATGGACGACCTGTTTAGGTCTGTAACAGTAGAGGTCTTTTCGCATAGATGGGATAACATGATAATTCTTGTGACTGGTAAATTTAAAATGGCAGTGAGGTCTAATAACCTTAATACAACCCTAAAGAGAGCTTTCTTTTGAGATCAGAAAACTCTTTCAAATCTGTATTTTGAACTGCTTCCCCACAATCTCAAGCCTTATGTCAAATGTGGATGTACCAGACCGAAATAGGCCATTTTTAATATATCCCACGAACAAAATTTTGTAAGATTGCGCAGGGCATAAATTCCTGAAGCAACCTTAGAGCAAACGTTTTCAATGTGGTCGTCCCATGTCAGCCCCCGATCAAGGTACATTCCAAGGAAACTTAATGGAGCCTGTTTCTTCCAGAAGGAAATCGTCCACCATCACCGCGGGCCGAAGCTCTTGCTCTTGTTGTTGCCGAAGGCAAAAATTTATGACGTTTGATTTTGAACTGGTTGTTTTTCAGATTGATTCTGGAAAAATATTCGATGCATGAATTCAATTCAATTAATGACTCCATTTCAAGTTCGTTTTTTGATTTTTGATCTGATGCAGAGAGTCGTATCGTCAGCATATTGAATCAATTTTCCATTCTGGATTGCAGAATTCAATCTGTTGACGTAAATTAGAAAAAGGACTGGCCCTAATATTGATCCCTGTGGGACACCTTAGGGCATTTTAACTTTGCCTGACAAGACACTCGCAATCTGCACGCACTGCTCTCTATCTTTTAAATAAGACGAGATCCATTCGTGCGGCAGTCCCCGAATACCACTTGAACACAACTGGTGCAACAGTGTTGCATGATGCACACAGTTAAAAGCTTTAGAGAGGTCGAGGAATAAGCTTAGCACGTGCCCTCGCCTCTCTAGGCCCTCGACAACATTGTAAATGAGATTCGTTACAGCATCGATTGTCGAATTGTTTTTCCTGAACCCAAATTGTTCGGGACATAGAACCTCGTAACGATCAAGAAATTGTTTGAGAAAAGCTTTTTCAAAAGTTTTGCTGAAAAACTGGGAGTATAGAAATTGGACGATAGTTGCTTGGAATGCAAGCATCGTCCTTTTTTAAAATTGGTATAACTTTGGCAATCTTCAATGCCGACGGGAATACGCCTTGAGCAAATTAAAGATTGATCAGTCGGGTGATTGGAGTCAAGAGGTATTTGAAGCAACCCCTGAGCAACCACACAGACATGCCATTGGTGTCACTGGATTTTTTCAGTCTCAAATCGCGCACGATACGGGCCGCCTCCACCTCACTCACAGGAAAAAGAACCATAGACGAGATCGGTCTCGTCAATGGATCATTGCGAGGGCTATCCGAAAATGAGTCGTCTGGTTCAGCCACAGTTGAAAAAATGTGTTAAATTCACTTACCAATTCAAACGGATGATCAATTATTTTATTTGTTGTTTTAAGTGTCGTAGTTGAAAATTTGGAAAAACTTTGTTGTTTTGTGCTGTTTTTTATAATGTTCCAAGCGCTTTTTTAAAAATTGTTTGATTGGCTCAGTTTGGTTTCGACATCTCATGCCTTCGTTATCCTTATTTCTTTTCGATAATTTTGGTTTAAATTTCGAAAAAAGTATTGAATTGTTCGTTTTCGGTCCCTACATATATCGATTGGTAAAACTTGAGCCTTTCTCTTGATTTGAGAATATCCTGAGTAATCCAGGTATCTCTTCTCCTTTGAAAACGCTCTTTGAAATTTTTGAATGGGCAAGTGACATTTAAATGAAAAATTACTCGCTTTAAAAATGTATTGAAGGCTTTCACACTTGATCAAAAGAATCCAGGAATGACCACGACTCCTTCCTGAGACAATTGTTGAAAATATCAACGTTTGCAGACTTTAAATCTCGTTTTATTTTCACGGAAGGAGGTTCAAATTTTGGTTTGGATTGGGTAATTATGGCTTCCTGGGCGAAGTGATCCGAGAAGGAAAACAGAGACCGAAACGTCTGGGATGTTTGTGATGACGTTGTCGATGGCCGTACTCGACGCGGCAGAAACTCGTGTTGGTGAGTTCACGGACCATGTTAAAACCGAAAGAAGAAGATAAGATATCGCGAAGCCTCTGGGCCCACGGGGTTAGCGCAGTCCAGAAACGTCGATGTTGAAGGCACCTATGATGAACTTCAATAATTTTGAATGAAAGAAATTTAGGAGCGTTTAAAAGTTGTCAAAAAATGTAGTGCTGCACCCATTTGGAGATTTATATAAGTCAATTACTTCTGATTTTTCCAATGGATTTTTGATCAAGTTTTATCCCAGCCACTTCAAAGTTTAGATTACTACTTTAATTCACTTTTAATGACTGGTAACTTAGGCGATATTTGACAAAGATTGCCACGCCACCCCCTTTGTAGTTAGTTCGGTTATAAACGCTAGCCAATTCTTAGTTATTGATTCTGAACATCGCAACAGTATCAGCCGTAAAGCCATGCTCAGAAACAACAAATATATCAGGATGCAGCTCTTCTGCCATGAGCATCAGCTCGTCGACTTTATTTGTGGCAGACTGTGCGGTATGTTGCACAATAGAAAATGCTTGAATTGAATTTTGTTAATTTGATTTGGGTTTTCTTGAGACATTTTGGTTACGTAATTCCCCGATTCTGATATTTTTATGTCAGATTCACACAATTGAAAGGCGGACAGTTTTTTTTTTGCTGATTCATGGCGATTCAAGGTCGATGGTACTGATAAAAAGTGCAACGGTCACAGACAGGATTCTAACCTGCACTATCTCTAAACTCAGATCCAGAGTCTAACGTCTTAGACCACTCGGCAATCGGCACTCCCAAACGTTCTGCCGTGGTTTGAACATTGCAGACTTCTTATGATAATAGTTACAGACTACATTTTCTTAGTCCTGTAAATGAGTTAATAATTACATACAAACTGTTTGGAATTCAAACGAAATGATATTGAATCCTTAAACACTAACCCGTTTACAAATAATAAATTTTTCATTTAATAACTTACTTAGTAACTTATTTGCCCTAAATAACTTTACATTTTAATTTGTCATGTACTGTAGTGTAGACTAGGTGAATTAGCTACATCAAAGGGAAATCTTACCCAAAATCTACGCAGGCTCTTTTAGTTGCAGATATACTAATAAGTAATACATGACAAATAGAACAGTGTGTGCCTGAATTTTTGGATCAAAAACAATAATAATTTATCAAGTACACAATAATATAAGACAGGAAATGGAAGATGTTTGCGTCTTTAATATATATGCGTGAGGGTGATCTGATAACAAGATCGGTATATTCATATTAGTAGTCCTAACGCAAGAAAAGGTAATCAAGAAAGAAAAAACAGGTGAAACATAGACACCAGATTATTTATTAATATTGTTTTAATATTTTTGGAAACAGCAAAGTAAAATTATTTTAAAGTGTTCGATAAATTCAAAAGTGATGTTTACATAATTCTTTGAACTCATACTACGTTGGGTAGGAATATCAAGTTCAGGGACAGGTGCAACTACAAAGTTTTGATAAGAGCAAGGACATTTGTTATAGTTCAGTTTAACGTTCAAAGTCGTTCAACACGCAGGACGTCAGGAAATCTTCACCAGGAGTACGAAGCCGAAGACCAGGATCAAGGCAAGGACTTACGGATGAGTTACTTTGATTATTTTTAAATCACAGTTTTGGCTCTAAGTATAAGAAGTTAAGATTCTAGTTTTTGAGATTATTAATCACAGTAACCAACAGTAATACAGTTTAATTGAAGTATACGCGTTTAAAATTATAACTAAATTTTTTATCTGATTAAATCTAAGGGTTTCAGAATTTATTTATTTATTTCGTTAAGATTATCATAATCAAAATATTAACGTTAGTATGCTTTTTGTACAAAAAGAAAACAAAAACTTGTAACTTTGGGTCGTTGTTAATCCTTTAGTACTTTAAAGTGTACAGATATCCTAATTAGAATTTTTTTCTAAAACATTAAAATAATTTAAGACCCCTTCATAAATATTAGATAAAAATTGTAAAGATTAATTAGAGAATTATATGTTCCTAAAGGTGTCTAAGAGACATATTTCTGGCATTTTATAATAGGGTAAAATATGTAAAGAATGTGTAATTAGTGAATGCTGTTTGACTTAGGATTAAAGTTTTTAACTTAATTACGCTTAGTTCTTTATAATCAACAATTATGAAAACTGTATTGTGCAGATTTTAACATAAAATATGGTCTGTATCCTTTGATGTATTCAATTAGTTGCTGAGATTACATTAGAGCTCATCCATTTCACAAGAGAAACAAAATGAAGTGATACTGTCTATACACAAATTATTATATTACATATTTATATTTAAATATTAAATGTTTACTATAAATCATAATTTTTTTTCTAATAACTGTTTCATGGTAAAAATATAATAAACCGTTCTGGAGAATATTGCACAGCGATGATTCTAAATCATGAGTAAAGTAGCATGGTTTAGGTTTTGGTTTTTGTGTGTCTAAAGTGGGTCTTTGTTTAACAAAGAGTATTCATAAAATTAAAGTATGTTGTCATAAATCAATAAAAAAAATATAATAATTTAAAAAACTTATGCTATTTACATATTGCAATTTAAACCAATCAATACATTTTGTATAAATATAGGAGTAATATAATATTTTTATGAAAGTCTTGTAAAATTCAATCGTACACTCATTTACGGCCTGAAAATTATAAGATAACATTTTAAAACTGAATTCTTTTAAATAAAGTAGTATAATCTTTCATTTAAATCTTACAAATAGACGTTGAACTTTCAATCTGAGTTAGAGATAGCGCAGGTTCGAGTCCTGTCTGTGACCGTAGCACTTTTCATACCTTGTACCAGTACCCAGTAACCAAATACCTTGAACTGTATCGACTCTCCCCCTGATTCTGTTTGATATGAATCCACGCACTGGCCAGTGGCCCTTGAGAACGGGCAAAATAAGGGTCAAAAGGGGATCGGCTTATCCTTTCAATAAAACAAGAAAAAATATACACATACTGAAAAGCTGTAGCACAATTCTATTTCCAAGTTTTTATCATTGCGTCCTTTACCTACAAATTGTATTACTTTCAATCTGAATCTGATTTTAAATTCACTGTACCATCAACAGTATTAGTTGACATATTACAATATATGTTATACTGCCATACCCATGCAAAGATGGGTTGTTATAACACCATATGGTATAATACTGTGTAACCTCATGCCATAAATATAAATGTTTATACTTATAATATCTGCCCAGAATACTGTATTTAAAAATTTTAAAGAGGTTAAAACTTACAAAATTGTTAACTTTTGTTTAATCATGGTAATTTTTAGGATAAACCTGACGACTGTTAAAATAGCTTAGATGCTTATTGGCCTGTATATAAATTTCTATATTTTTATATATCTAGGCTTGCATCCTAAGAATAATCTGTCTTCCAAAATACCAGAGATAACCCAGCTACCACTGTTACTGACTTATATGATTGTCTTAATCTTACTCGTTTGTGCATTACAATACTCAGGCTATGACCAGGAGGATTGTTTACACACTTCAGTAGGAAATGCCTTATCTAATCTTGCGCTATAAATGAGTTGTTAGAATTTATGTATATGGTTTTATTACACATTATATCAATACATATATCTCAACGAATTTTCTTTGACAAATCCATCAGGATTATGATGTATTCAACGAAGGAATTTTTCAAAGGGCTTTCATTGATCAACGCAATACTCTGTGGCCTCTTACATTATTTGGTCTTATAAAAACGATAACCAAAAAACGTTATATTAAATTAAAATATTTTGACATTGGGCATTGTTAGATTTTAAAGTTTGATTTACAAGAAACTGAAACCGTAAGTAATTAATGAAAAAATTTCTTTTAAATGTTGGCACCAAGTTTAATTATATTGAAAAAGATTAATAGATATTTTTATAATTTAACATTGTGCTTTAACCACACTAAAATATAAATCTTCTTTGGAGGAAAGTATAAAAATGAAAATTCGTCTTCTTCATTTCCGAAGATTACGTTGAGCTACAGCCAATTGTAGTCATTACATGAAAAACGTTAAGTTGCAGCCTAAATACAAATTTAAATCATTCAATATTTTGCCCAAACAAGGGCAAAGGTTTGTAATTGCTTTAAAATAACCTTAGTTTTTGTTAGTGTATCTAAAATGATAGTACCTGTGTTTTGAAGTTATTACTACAACTAATGAATACATAAGGCTTGCACCATGCTACTATTTTAGTGAAAACGTATTGTGTTGTTAATTAGGCTTATATATGTACCCATAAATGCAAGGATATTTAACATTCCACTATATGCACCATTCTGTTCTATTATCCACATAGTGTATGTACAGTCATCTCGTGTGTCCATGAATAAAATGTCAAGTTCATTTATTTCTTGGATAAAAAAAGCAACATCCCCTAATTGATTTAATTTAATTATATAATTAATTCATAAATTTTATTCAACTTTATTACTACTTAGAAACAGTTAACTTATACTTTAAGAGCATAGAATACCTGGACTAGATTGCTTCAAATCATAATTTTAGATATTATACTCGTTTAAATCTGATAACGTGATTATTACACAGCCGGAAACATTAAAAAAAAGTTTTAATTTATAATATAAACTGAAATATCATTATTGATGCTTTATAGTTCAGTTATTTTTTATAGTATTTTTTAGAAATTTAAAAACTCCACTATTGTAGACTAAGTAGTAATAGTAGTACATGTAATATCGAACAGTGTCCCTGGATATTGTATCTAAACTCTAATAATGTTGCAAATACATCATAAATTTAGACGAACTGTTTATAAACTTTATAATTATGTTTTATTCACAAGTTTTATTACATTAAACTTTATGTGTTACGGTAAAGTTCTGTTCAGAGTTAGTAGTAGTCGTGACGTCAGCAATATAAGGAGGCAGGTGAGGACATAAGCAGCAGTTTAACATAAAATATTATTTTATATCCATGGAAACAATTAGCATAGATATAATTTAATTGTAATGGACAATTTTTAAGAGTTATGTCGCTGCATATTTCAAACTTCGCTCAATTCACAGCTAGTCATTACAATTAGGACCATGAACACGATGTGATGGCCTGGAGCAGGACCAAGACTTACATGGATGAGTTTATTTTAATTCTTTATAAATAATAGTTTTAATAACTACTTCTCCTATTATTTAAGTTAATTAAGCTAGTGTGACTACCCTATTAGTGTTAGGGCATTTTATGAGTCCTATACAGAAGTTAATAATTAAAAACAAATCACATAAATAATTTGAAAAATTAAATGAAATATATTTAATCTTTACTTCACACACAGTTTTATAGTAATTGGACTGGTTTTAAATTAACTTATCAAAATATTATTTTAGTATTGTGCTTCCCCCAAGGAATTATATAATTGCAGTTTAAATGTGCAGTGAAACGGTTTTCTATTTAGTTATAACGCGTTTAAAATTAACAGGATTTTTACATGAGGAAGAGATTACCTTGAACAACAAATAACGTTCGTATATTCTGATAGCTAAGAAATAACTTAGATTTATGTTTTTTAAATCCATTAATTACTCAAAGTGTACAGAAACAACCAGTTTACAATCAATTTCCAACACATTGTCCAAGCTATATACTATCCGTTCATACATATCTGATAAAAAAGTGTAAAAGAATATTTGAAGAATTATTTTCGTATATTTCGTGAGCTAAAACAGAACTTGTGATTTATGTTTTTTTAAATCCCTTCAGTATTCTAAGTGTACAGAAAGAATCAGTTTACGATACTTATCTTCACATGGTCCAATCTATATAATACCCGTTCATACATATCTGATAAATGGTGTAAAGATAACTTGAAGAAATTATTTACTTAAATACGTCTGAGAGATATCACTCAGGCATTTTAATAGCTGTAAAAATATTGAAAATAATTCGAAATAAGCAAATTGTAGTTGATATAGGGTAAAGATAACTTGAAGAAATTATTTACTTAAATACGTCTGAGAGATATCACTCAGAAGTATTTAAGTAAATAATTCTTCAAGTTATCTTTTACACTATTTGTCAGATATGTATGAACGGATATTATATAGATTGGACCATGTGAAGATAGCATTTAATAGCAGTAAAATATTGAAAATAATTAGAAATAAGCGAATGGTAGTTGATATAGGAATAAAATTCATATCTTAATAACATTAAATTGTTTACAATAAATAATATAATAAGCATATTATACAGAATTAGAGGAGAAATATGGGTCTTTAATTGTTGATTTAACCAATTAGTTATTGAAACAATCACCAGAGCTCTGAAGTTAACCTTCACAGACAATCAGAATTAAATTTTATTTCGCCTTTTTTGATTTGTTTTGTTAACGTAATATTATTGTGCAAAGTTTTAAATGGGATAATTGTGTATTCCAGAGAATGTGGAATTAAAAAGTATTTCATAATTTAAGGGTCAATTTTACTAAAAAAAAGACCTCAACCCCGGTTTGTGTACATTTGATTGTATAATATTACAACTCATCCCAACTTATGGTTGCTCGCTTCCAAATTTCGGGGATAAGGAAGGATTTGGTGATTGGTTAAATTCGGATATGAGGTTTCAAAAATTTCATGTTCACAGTTGTAGCCGTTCTCGAGAATGTGCAGATCGTAATTGTTCTCTAACGCTCAGCCTAATGATATCTGTAGTATAAAGATAATCAATGTATTTCGTATAAAAATTATGTGCTTTGTTAGCAAAAACTAGTAGACAAGAAGAAATTGTCAATGATTTAAAACGCAAAGCATGACGTATAAAAGTCTTGACTCGGGTGAGGCCGGTAAACACAGAGACCGTATATTTACATACTTACAGAAAACTTATTTACATCGACGACGAGTTTAGTTTTGGCAGGTCCTCTAGTCTACTGCCTTATGAATCAGAATGGGGAGTTTAGTTTCAGCAGGCCTCCTTGACTAATGTCTAATTAGTCGCGACGGGGAATTTTGTTCGGGCGGGCCCCCTAGCCTGAAGAAGTTTGCCATACACGATGTACTTCGCGTAGCCGACTTCATCGGATACCCTATCAGGACGGACGAGGACCACGATGTCTTATGTGCGTCGAACTCTACTGAGAAGGACGTACAACTGGTCGTGGGTAAACAGTCCAGTGCGAAGGTTGACTCCGACAAGATCGATTGTCTGACCTTGGGCTCTGGTGACCGGTCATCGATTATGCCAACATCAGAGGAAACTGACATCGACAGACAAGTAACGGCCGAACCTTTAATGATCACGAACCTAAAATTTATTCTAGGAATGCCGATGTGTGCGCGTCATCAGAGTATCTAACGGTAATAAATTGGTTGGTTATAAACGTCAAAATAAATTAATTGCCGTTAACAAGCTATCGGCGATGTTAACATTTCTCATGTTGACGCACACTGAACCGATCTTAAGTCGCAGCCAGGGATCTGGAACACACCTTGCCTGTAGGCCTGGTTTAGCAGAGGAACTTTGACGCGAAGATGATCATCGTTCTTAGTGTAGAATCTTGGGAGCATTGGAAAAAAGGGTTTATCGTACTATCACTAGTATAAACAAATTCAACATTTTCCAATATATAATTTTTATTCTGTGCAAGGCCTTCTGCACAGAATAAAAATTATATATTGGAAAATGTTGAATTTGTTTATACTAGTGATAGTACGATAAATCGTTCTTAGTGTCCACAGAGTCGGTTCTTCTCAAATTATGAAGGCGACTGTCAACGGAGTAAGGATGATGTCGATGATTTTCCTTAATGTTCACTAACTTACTACTTATTGTCAAGAAATATTCTTTGTAAATAAAATTGTCTCCAGCATTTAAAGCCTACAGATTTAACCTTTATGAAGATGCCGTCCATTCTTAATATATTCATAAGTTTGTTCGTACAGGATTTCATAGAGTCAAGAGACCTCCCAGAGGGTTCAATTCTGGCTGGATTACATCTTCAGTTGAACCCACCACTGGACACAGCAAATATCGATTTGCCACTTATGGCAACATTATGGATGTCTAGGAGCGGCAACATCACTAAATGTCGAAATTCTGGGGTGCAAGGATAATTCGATACGTCTACTGCGGTAGACTGTTTGGAGTTGGTAGGGTTTGTTCCCAATGAGTCAAAGGTCTACCAGCCTAGGCATAAGGGTGTGCCTCCCCCTGCCTGCTTTGATTTGAGAGGTGGTTTAGAGCTGGCTTTCTTTTCTTCCGAGATTACGTGACTTGAGATTAGTGTCCTAAACTTTTCATCGTGACAGGAGTATTCCCCTACCCCCTACGGTACGAATCCAGAATATCCTGTCTCTCCGGAAGCAGCGCAAAGGTCCTTATAGGACTAGGTACAATTTTCCCAAGCCTCTAGTCATAATAAAACAAAAATGGTCTCGTAGCAATATTTTAAATAATAAGAGTACACCACACCAAGTCACTTATGTTTAGGAACATTTATGCTACATGTTTTTACTATACGTCAAAACGTATTGACTAATATGGTTGTACTCAAATTGCCTAAATTTTTACTAATATTAGCGTTGTAAATATTTAAAAGTCAAAAGTTTTATTTTTGTAATACTATGAAGTATATTATATGTTGCATATTTTACTTCTAATATAATAAATCCTCTTTTCAAAGTATTTTTACAAATTATGCGCGGTTTTTTTACTCTAACATAAAAAAATATACAGTTTTTTAATGATCTTCCCTTCCGTACATTTAATTTTACAGGGGGAAATATGTAATAATTGTAGACTTATTTGTAGAAAAAATTTCAAGTGCATACTTACAAGTTCATACTTAATGTTACTACAATAACTAAAATTAGCAACCTAATTATAAGTATAAATTATATAGAATATTTATGTGTATAAACCAGACAGAAATAAACCACCTGAGGAAAAAAGACTTTTAGCAATTGCTTAATGTATACTATCAAGTGTATTGTTTCTATTAATTCGAACTTTTATATATATAAAATGTAACTTGAATCTGAAAAAGAATATTTTGCAAGGAACAACAAAAAATCTTCTTGAACCAATTGATCTATTTTTACAATTTATTCATGCATTACATTTGAAGCAAAATTTAATACAATTTGTCACTCTGTAATGTCACTCAGCCGACTATGAATTTGCTACTTTGAGTCATTTTAAACTGGCAGATTTTCCAATATTGTTTCACGGGATTACTGGAAGAATAGTTATGGTAGAAAAATTGTCGATAGTAATAGATATTATTGTAATCATACCGCCAATAAAATTTCCATTTTTGTTACAATCCAGGTTAACATGACTTTTAAAAATATTTATGAGCACACCTTCATGATATCAGCACTCAGTTTCTGAGTCTTGTGTTCATTTCACATACATTTCACAAAATTTCACGTATTATTGTCGTAGATTATTACAGGAAAATAAAATGGATGTATAAAGGTAATATTTTTAGTTTACAAGTAATTTATCACCCAAAAACTACTTAGGTAGTAGGATAGCCCACTAGAACTTACAAATTGATATGTGACTGGTAAAATTTTAGTGACATACAAGTGGCAGGATAGTGCCACATGCTACTTGCAAGAAATTGGTAAGATGAACATTATACTGATTCTTGGAAATTTAGTGACATACAAATGGTATGATAGTGGCACATGTTTCCTGCAAGGAATAGGTAAAATCGAAATTAGGCTAATATTATCAAGTTAGTGACATAAAGATGTAGGATAGTGGCACATGTTTTCTTGCAAGGAATTGATAAGGGGGGTATTACACTTGATATTTGGCAAATTGATGACATAGTTGGTGATGCTAGTGGATCTGTTAGCCGTAAGGAACTGGTAAGTTTGACAATAGTTAGGAAAATTATTTGTAACATGCGGTTTGTACATGCACGAACTCAAGATTCTGTTGGTAAGTTACGCTAAACTTCAACCTATCTGTTTTGGTTTGGCATGTTATTGATGCAATGTTAATCAAATTATGTATCAGTGCATACCTGTCTATTGTATCATCGTGATAAACACATATTGGTTTTCACAGTGGTGTGTCACTAGTACTAAAAGTATTAATGACATCTTGTCAGTCATTTGTGTCATAACCTACCTCGTAGGCTGACAACAATTAGCATGACAGGTTCTGGTTGCACTTATAGCTGCGGGAGAAGATTAACTAAGAAAACAATCCAATTGTAAGTTGAGTTCTAAAATATATTAAATGTATGTTTGGATTGTTTTTGAAACTCCCTCTGTATCCGAGAACACGGAGGGATTCTGTTTAAATTCATAAAACCACAAAAATGGAGCATAAAGGCTTGTATATGTTTTCATATAGTTGATACAAAATATGCTATTATTCATGAGATGGATTTTTGTACATATTTCTAATTTCTATCTATATGTCATATTGTAAAAAGAAAAATATTCAAATTGAATTAAAACAACGTATTGTAACTGATATAGATTAATAACGCTCAACTAAATTAAAGTTAAATCGGTTATATTTGAAGAATTTTAAAAAAGGATTTAAACTGTCTAGAATAGAATAAAGTCTAAGTTATTGGCATAAATCAATTAGTTACTGAAATGTACACAAGAGCTCTCTTCCACAGAAAATCAAACCTGCAATTGGTCCCTTAAAGTATGAAAGTAATAGCCATGACTTTGAAAGTGATTTCACACTTAGCAGTTGAATTTACTCCCTGTAATAACAGTATCTGTAGAAGTACATTATTTAAGTTTAGTAAAAATGCGGGAAAACCCATTAATATAAGTCATTTATTTTGAAATAAGTCTATTGAGATTACATTAACGTCCAGGCACTGTGGATAATGTGCAGGATATATGGTCTCCTTTTTGGTTTCTTTTATGTGCATTAAAAATTCAGAGAACTTTAATAAAATATTGATCCGTCATTTGTCATATCAGCACATTAATTAATGGTATTATACAAAAAGCTTTTAATCCATATAACACTGGATAATTTAGATTACATTTCCAGGAATTATTTATTGAATAGCCCTGAGGCCACCAAAAACTACTACAAATACCATTAAAAATTGGTTGAAATCAATTAAAAAATTTCAGGGACAATTTATTTCAAATTACACTTCCGATATTAGAATTTCATTTGAATAAAAAATTATTAGAATAACTAAGTGATTCAACAGAATAAGGTACAGACTGACTGGCAATTCGTAATCAATTCCTATATTTCTCGTCTTTGACTGCGGCAAACTATTTTCATTTTATTCTCTACTCTCAGTGTAATTACGATAAGGAATTGTAAAATTAATTTGTAATTTGAAAAAAAATTTATTATAAAAAAACATATAGTCATTCAAAAATACAACTTCTTTGAAATTATTTTCATCTAATTATTACCTTTTTAAAATTT
>NW_025778511.1:0-71419 GCF_021130785.1 Homalodisca vitripennis
TGCACTTTCAAGTTTAAATCTTTATAAAATATGAAGTATATTAGTTTTTAATATTTACTACAAATTTCAATGATTGATATAGAACCCATCTTAGTTTACTTTGACAGAAGCAGACTTCTTTGATCTGTGATATACATTTTCTTATGCACATCTTAGTAGTAAATTACCCGACAGGATATTAATAGTTATTGATTCATAGTACGTAGTTGTTATTGTTTTAGAAATATGTATTTTTAAAATTTTAATACAAAATAGTTATACCTTGTGCCCTCTGAAGTTGATGAGGTCACATACCCGACCCCGTAGATACAGATTGCCCTCAGGATCAAAGTACCCAGCGTCACCGTTCCGGAAGAACCCATCGTTGTCAAACATGGAAGAGTTGAGATCCGGCCTTCCCCAATATCCTGGAGTCACTGCCAAGGTTTTTATCCAAATCTCTCCAATAGTTCCTGGACTCACAAGGTGACCTTCGTCGTCTAGAATCTTGAAAAGTGAAATAATAGTAATAATAACTATAAATTAAATTAATCATTAATAATTATATTATTATTTAAACGTGATAACGAGCATCTCAGGTGTATTTTTGTTTTAGAGCAAGTGCGTTACTGAGGAATGTGATAATCTCATACTATATTAAAAGAGTAAAATAAATGATTATTGAAGGGCGTATCAAGTTTTTACTTTATGTTTCTGAACAATGGTTACTGAACAGATGTAGGCTAAAGAATGATGTTAACAATAAGCTATCATATCTTTTATCTACTTTAAGGTTATTTTTTATATCATATGATATATGCTGCTCTTTTGAATAGTTATTCATCATTAACATAACATTGAGTTTGCTAAAATCCTGAATACCTGAATATGAGTTATAAATTAGGTCTATCATAGAAACCAGATACAAAAACTTATATCCAAACGTTCCTTCAACATGATTAGCTTTATAACAGCAATTTACCTTGATTTCTACGCCTGGAAACAACTTTCCCACAGGATCCTGATCTGTCATCACTCTCAGGAACCCCCTGTATATCGGCCGTTATAAGTCCACATTCGGTTGAACCGTATGCGGTTCCCAATTTGATACGGCCGCCTAATACCTTAGTCTCAAACTTTTTAGACACAGAGTCCAAAACACCACCTCTCCACCTGTGAACAAAAAGTAAATAAATAAATATATATGTATATACATATATATTACGTAGATTGTTAAGTTTATATGATTATTTATTACAGTTAATTAAATTGGTTTCTTGGATCAGGGCTGGACAAAAGTGTCTCTACCGAATGTAAAATATTAACATACGATTTGTTGTAGCTCTCGCACATGATTAAACAAGGATTTGATTTCACATAAGGCATATTTTTGAATTAAACAATATGTATTATTTTTTTTCTTACCCGCAAACACCTTTTTAAGTGAAGTCAAGTCATAAAGATTCACTGAAGGCTCGTTAATGTATGAAGGCATCGTTCCCGTCCCTGTAAAACCAGGTTTCCACCTGTTAAAGTAACAAAATGTGCAATTAATTAATATTTTGCCAGTAAGCTAATAAATATTGTCGCTATATAAAAGTTAGCATCTAGGAGTCAAGAGTCAGATTGGATTGAATAATCAATCAGCCTATATATTCATGATATAAAACAGGCATTTCTATTGAAAAAAAATTAGTTTATTGTATATAATATTAATTTTTGATATAAGTTAAATTGGAAAAGTATCAAAGGGACTGAAGTAACAAATAGTTTTTCTCACTTCATATATTTGAAAAAGACACTAAAAAACTAATTATCAGACACGTAAATGGAAGTAAACTTAGGGTCAGCCAATCATATTAAGACTGACTGTTTTTGCAAAGATGGCGAATTAACCCTCCTTTATCTCATAATTAATACCAGTGTTTTCCAAACTTTTAGGTGTCAAGGCTCCCTTTATGTTTGTACTACTTTCCGTGGCGCCCTATCCCCACAGGAAATCTCAATAGATTCGTTGAAGAATAACAATAAAAATGTTTACTATAATTACATAACAATTTATTCCACATCGGCAAAATATTTGCCTGTATGCCTATTTTAAATTAGGCATCATAAAAATATGAAGCAAAAGCAGTGTTTTTAATAAATAAAGTAAAACTATTTTATAACTATTTACTATTATATATATATATATATATATATATATAATATATATATTATATATATATATGTATATATATATATATAAAATATGTACTATTCTTTTTTACTGATTTTAAAAAGAAGAACACTGTTGCTACAGTATGGTTATACTTGGGGTAGTACAAGGAGATAGTAGTATAGAAGGAAGTAAATTAAGTGCAAAGGGTTTAACTGTTCATATATCCTTTAAATAATTAAATGATGGCTTCATAAAAATTACAGTGTAGCAATATTATATCCATTAAAATTTATGATAGTTTGTAATATTCTGTTAGTCCCCTCGAGCTGTATTAGTGTAGTACGATACATCGATTATTGATTTCTTGTAATTAATCTTGATTCAAACTCTTAGCAATTGGAATGTGGTTATTGGACTACGAGCCACGGTGATGTATGCGATCGTACTGTAAATGTAGCAAAGGTCATATCCTAAATAAGAGTCATTATTAAAATTAATATCGTAGAAAAATTGCACCATATTTGGGAGAATGTTTAGCCTCTACTAAGGTTATTATGTATAAAATTCAAGAATTGGAAGTCATTTGGAAGTTACAGTTAGTGCCCAATTATAGCTGAGTATGAAGGATTACCATTATTTCTTGTAAGCTCTGAAAAACTTAATTTTCGAACCTACAACCCCCTATAGTATAGCTTTGTTATAGGGTAGCGGAGTTATCACTATTATTTATGTATTTAAAGTTGGTTTATATTATTTAAACTGAAGTATTCGTATATGATCTGAAAATATCTTGACGCCCTTCCATTTTTGAACATCTATAAAAACTAACAAGATGAAAGAACAATGGTATCTATTATAGAAGGATTCCCGCAGGATTCCAAGATGACGATACCACAACACCAATATCCTTGATACTATGAACCCTGCCCACATTGGAACCATATAAGACATAATTGTGCGTGAATAATTTTGAGCCCCGTGAGAATGTGACGACAACACATTTCCCGGCATCGAGTCCCAGACAGTTATTAGCACTTTACACAACTCGACGGCAGAAATGGTGTGAGCAAAGGGGTGACTGAATACAATCATCTACAGAGGCGATCCTACTGAAGATTTTTGAGATCGTCAGCAAATAGGAGGTATGGAGAGGATATTACTGTGCCAAAGTCATTAATAAAGAGCGCGAACAGGCATGGTGGTAGATGTGAGCCCTGCGGAACACCCGATAGAACATGAAAGGGTTCTGATAGGGCAACCATTAAATCGGACTCTTAATGTGCGATCCGACAAGTAAACTCTCTATCCAGGACAAGAGTGATTCATGCACTCCTTATCCCCTGCAGCTTAGCAAGCAACAAGTGATGGCATACAAAGTCGAACACCTTTGCATAATCAAGTTATATGCAGTCAACTTGCATTCTTATACTGAAAGCAGAAGGTATGTAGTCCTCCGTAACAATTAGATTTGTCACTGTTGATTTTCCACTACGGGAATACATGTTGATTAAGTATGATAACATTCTTCAACGCAAAAGCCAATTCGTCCAGAACAAGTGTTTTAAAGACTTTGGCCATGGTGGATTGTTATAGCAATAGGCCTGAAGTTTGAAACATCACTCCGGTTTCCAGATTTGAAAATTGGTACCAATTAAGTGTTTTTTAAATTAGTAGAAAAAATTCCATTAGAGAAAAGGGCATTAAATAAAATTCCCAGGTGAGAGACCAACGCAAGATTACATTGTAATTTTTAAACAGGTTACCCCTTTATTAACCTGGCACTTGTACAAGAAAGTCAAATGCCACTTCAATGTTATTACACAGTTCAAGAACATGTTACTTGCTGTCTGTTATATCCCTCTTCTTCAGGAGAAATACATACAACTATGAAGTGATTTAAGCCATGAGAATTAATATAGACATTTTCTAACAAAACATATTTATTACTTTGAAAGTGTTGAAGCAAATTTAAAATTAAAATGTTTTCAAATAAAAGTTAAATAAAACTCGCTTATTATTTTATGTTTAATAAAATACATAGCAGTGAGGTAAAAAATTAGTGATTTTAAATGATGATGGTTATAAACTCATTTTGGCTGTGGTTTAATAATTTTGTATTCTTTGATAGCTACGCATTTCGTTCAAACTAAATATTTAGTTGCTAATTACAGTAATGAAATAAAGAACCCCTCACTTTAACCAAGGTCACCGGTTTTAATACTTTAATAACCAAAACAAAAAATAAACCATTTTAATTAATGAATTTCATTCGTATTTTGTTTTAAATGAAACAATAGTATACTTTAATAAGTGTATGCAATAAATATATATTTTCTACTACGAAGAAACCCAGTTACGTTTTAAGATAAAGAATTTGTATTTTTCTTTTTGAAACCTGAACAGCAAATTTCATGGAAGCATTTGAATCGTAAACACTAAACGAGTACGCTATTACAGAAACTTGTTGTTTGCCACAATTTCACTTTACTTAAAGTTCAAATCTAACCGTATTTTACGAGATTTTTAAAGAGGAATACTTGTTTCTCCTAATAGTAAAATAAAACTTAAAATATTCAGTGTATTGAAGAGTACTTATGCTGTAAATTTATGTGGTAAAACATTGTACGAAAATAAAAATTGGAAAATTCAATGGTAAATATAAACGTACAAAATATGCAATGGTGGAATGCGTACAGTTACATCCTTTTGAATTCCGTGGCTGAAGAATAAGGGTAGATTCATCCACTATCGATGTGGTAGTTTTAAAGAATACCCTAATTTACAATAAATAATATAACTCATAATATAACTAATAAACATTATTGATATAATTAAAACTGACCTTCATTTTCTCAATAAACTCAAGATTCTCTTTCACATCTTTGGAATCACTTAAATAAAGCAAGCAATGAGTGAAGATCGAGGAAATAAAGGTAGCAATAGCACTGAACCAAAACAGAGGAGTGGCAACCAACAATGACTTCGGCCTTTTGTTATCACTGAAACTAAATAACAAGTTCACGTGTAACAAACTGCAAAATGAATATGAATTACAAGAGCATACAGTTTCAACATAACATCATACCTGAGTTATACTGACATCATAATCCATACTCCCATATCTCAATCGACGTGATATGATAACACTTTAGCTGTATAACATACAGCTAATAGTATTTAATTAAATCTTTTCTTTTGTAAATTAAATCTACAAATTATGATATTATCTCAAAACAAAAACACTTATAGGTAGCGGCCGCTTCTAATTTAAATTGTAATACTTATTTTATATATATATATATATATTTATATATATAATATATATATATTTATATATATATATATATATAAATTGTTTACAACGAAAACAGTTGACATTTCGCAACTAAGTTATACAGCGGTCACTGGATAGAGTCAACACATGAAGAATAATGCAAAATACTTAATTAATTACAAAAAAATAAATAACTAGCAATGCATGGAAAGAAAGAAGATAATACTACTTTAACTATGCATGTAGATAACACATAATACTTTTTCAAGAAGACCAGCAATATAAGCAAAGTGCCCGTCAATTGTGCCGTTTAAAATATTTTGCTTCGTGTAAAATATTTTTCCTCGTAAGATTGTGCTTACATTGTCTTAGCAGCCGGAAACCTACTTCCATATTTATGGAATTTTAGGACTCATGAAGGTAAAAACTTTTTGAATTAATGCATAAAGCAGTGACAAATGTCTTGGTACACAATGTCCTCCGAAAAATTGTGTGTTTTGATATAACACATGTTAGGTCCATAATCCACTCTTAACTCACAAAAAATTCCTCACTTTTTTACTTCTATTGTTTACCTTATGTTACTGTTTGTGTAAACACCCAATGGGTATCTATTATACAAACATTATTCTGCTGAATATTGCTCTTTCCGTCATCCTTCCATCTTACCGTTATTAATTCCTTAAATAAATGTTTATCAAATAAAATGTTGGTTTACATACGTTATTAACAATATAATACGTAAGCACTGTAAAATAGCTATTGTATAAGCGCACAGATCTGTGATTGAGGGGCGCCGCACACGTGTCAGTAAATTGCAACGTATGAATACTGCACAAACCAGCTATTAATATTTGTTGCTGTCACGATCCGAGTCAAGGTCAAATACTCACTCCAAAAGTAATAGCATTTTATAATGTTTTAATTTATGTTTATATTTAGAAACCTTGTACCACTCTTTACCATATAATTTAATTAGTAGGTAATTCCTTTTCATAATTGAAGTGAAAACTTCTTTAGGCGCGTTGAGCGTTTTGGTAGAGGGTAAAATCTTCGGTTCGCGTCACCGACATGCTAATGATACTAACCTGCATGAAAAAGTCAGTCTCGCTTTGTTTTTTAACCGTAGACTTGGCCGCGGACTACTAACCTGCATGAAAAAGTCAGTCTCGCTGTGTTAAAACTGTCCCGGCGGAGTATGAAAACAGACTGCGAAAATCAGTGACCTTTACGGCTTCCTCTCGCGATTTAAAAAGTGAAGCCAATGTCGTACAATTCTGTAAGATGCGTCAAATTAAAGCTCTTAATATTGGCAATCTATTGGTTACATTTTTAAATATTAAAAAAATTTTGAAATAATTTTGATTATTGTTTACATTTAACATAGCGTTTACAATGACAAGAAAAAAAGTTAGTAAGCGAGGATTTTTTTTATTTTTTGGTCAGACAAAATTAGTCAGCGAGAAAGTTGTGTGAAAATAGATGAATATTTTTTTTTGTAATTTATCATTTTTTTATTGGAAGTTTAGTTTAGCCTGTAGTAGCGTATGAAGTGATGAGTGAACGTTTCTGCCGGAACTGTAGTTGGCGCATTGGCTCACTGATACTGTATTAACTCAATAAATTAGTTCTATATAATAAATAAGTTAGTTTACGAAAGAACCAAGTTAATTTAACTAATTTATTATTTTTTAAAAATATTGTGGGTTTAATTGTTATTGCAATTATATACTTTATCCGTAGCAATAACTGTATTATTTACAACGGTGTTCAACTCACTGTTGTTCACTCGGTGTTTACTCACTTGTATTCTATGTTTATTAATATTTAACCTCTTCATCATGAAATGAATATTATTACGGTATAAGATTTATCTTACTAGCGTGGTAAAATAGATTTCTAGTTATTTGATAATATTTTTCGTGGATTTTAAAATTGGAAAATTAAAAAAATGTTATAATAATTTTAGATTTTATGAAATATGTTCATTTATTGTTTTTATTAAGATATTGTTAAGATAATTGTATATTAATTATTTTTTCAACAACTTTGTATTTATATTTTGTTCATGATTTGTTTTAACCCATCATATGTAACTAATAAATAAAACATAAAAATTTCATATAATTTTTGCATATAGTTTTTAATTACTCTCAACTTAATAGTTCCGTTTTCACTTCTATCGGCAGTCCCACGACTGCTACTGTTTTTTCATAATGAACTAATAACAAGCAGTAACAGCAATGTTTCATCCCGAAGTTGTTCTTTAATATCTAGATTATATTTAATTATTTATATTTTTCAATTTCATACTTACTATGATCCACTTAGCTGAATTCCAATGTCAGAAATTTGAATCCCTTTGGGGACCCCAGTGGTACCACTCGAGAACAAAATCAAAGGTACGTGTGATTTTACATCCTTTACTTCATATATGCGGAACTTCTTCTTGCAGTTGATAATAGACATAAATGTTGAGTCCTGTGTATTTGTCGTAAGTAGAAAATAAGGTTGATATTTAAAGTTATTTACCGACTTCTTCACAGAACTTAGATATTTAGAATCGCAGAACACCCCTTTTATTTTAAATCCACATGTAAGTTCGTCCAACGTATCAGCATCTAAAACACCATGACGAATATAAATTATATATTATTTTAAGTATAAGTATTTATACATTCTTCCAGTAGCATTACAATGTAATTAATGGAAATTTCTATGTATATTTTCAAGTTTTGTTTTGAAGAATAACCATCTTTCGAAATACAAGTTGTCAAAAAATTCCTCACCACATCATGAATGACAATTTAATTTGAAATTAGATGACCCTAGATTATCTTAAATTTATCATCTTTTATTTCAGGTTAGTTCAGACGATTTCATAAAAAATATACATTTACAGGGTCTTAAAAAGATTGCTATGAGTGCACTATTATTTGCCTTCAGTAAGTCCAAACAATATTCAAACCGGTATTCTAATTAAGAGTATTATAAGTAATTATGAGGTGTTTTAAGTAATGAATAAAATCAGTAATAACACATTAGTTACATCTTTTAGTACATCCAAATGATGGAATGTGTCTAAATATCCAGTTTTCCTTTACAATCCTTTCACTTTCAAAAACAACCTGCTGATATAATTGATGAGTTTAAATTCATTAAATTACTGTTGGAAAATTGTTGTTTCTGTATAAAGAAAAATTAAAATGTTAAATATATTATATATATTTTTTTTCTCATGAAGGTTAATATTACAAATAAATATATTTAATATTTTTTTACTTAACTTACCTTTCTTAGATTTTAACACTCATTTCAATTAACTTTGAATAAAGTAATATAATTCTTTTCACCACGTATTAATTGAACTGAATGAATCCGTTCTTTCTCGTAATGAAGCACAGTCATCAAGCGAACAAATTACTTAAATACATAAAAGTATTTTCAACAATAAAAAAACTAAAATATATATATATATTAACTTCAAACTCGTATTGTGACATATAGCCCAAGTATAAAAAAACGGAAGTGTATAGTATTAGTTGAGGGAACAAAAAAATTATTTTCAAAATAGGAGTGCTCACCTCCATGTTCCCTGTACCCAAAGCAAAAATTTTAAAATGCCAACTAATACCTTGTGGCACCTCAAATTGAAGCTCATAAAAAATGCAGTATTTTTGTAAAAAAATTGGAATCGGCCAAGCCGTTTGGAATCAGCAGCCAAAAATGTAATTTCTTACAAAACAAATACTAGTCTACAAACTACTCTACTACTGCTAATAACAGCAAAATTACTCACTGAATACTGTTGTAACCCCTTTTTAAACTTCAAATCAAATGTTCAAATTGGAAGTCATTGCTGTTTAAGCAAAACAATAAACCATTTTTTATTCTTGCCTATCCTTTCTAAAAGCTCCTTTGGTTAAGCGTTTGGACTTCAGCAGTGATACCAGTGGGATGTGTTTTTAAAAACTACTGATTTCAAGTGTGACCCCAACAAAAAAGGTCTGAGGGAGTTAAGTATGGAGACCTTGCCAGCTACTCAATTGATCCTCTTCTACCTATCCAGTGATCCGGATAGTGAGCATCTAGCCATTGCCGCACAAGAAGAGCATAATGTGGAGGAGCTCCATTTTGTTGAAAATAAAATATATCCGCATCATTTTCTAGCAAATCTAAGTACGATGCTCCATTTATTTAGGTTTAGGTAAACACTATTGTGGAAAACACTTCAACACTGGGCAAATGAGGTAGGCTAGTTAAATTTAGATGCGGATATGTTTGAAAATTTTATTGGAAGTTTACAAGGGATTTAAAAGGGGACCACGTAACCTCTATCCTTCCCATGTTAATTTTGCCAACTTTATGTACCTTTTTCTCAAAAACTATAAAAAATGTGTACTTGAAATTTTTACCCTATGTACTATACACCTTTTTGTACACATTTATAATTTTTTGTAATAATTGGTTCATAGTAGGAGTTTTGTTGATTTTTTTGTAAGTGTAAACAAAAATTATTT
This sequence comes from Homalodisca vitripennis, assembly GCF_021130785.1. Classification (NCBI taxonomy): domain Eukaryota; kingdom Metazoa; phylum Arthropoda; class Insecta; order Hemiptera; family Cicadellidae; genus Homalodisca; species Homalodisca vitripennis. The sequence continues at coordinate 9,935 of NW_025778511.1, forward strand.
AAAAAAAATATGTTTTAATTTTTGTAAAAAAATGCTTAGGTATAATTTACAACAACCAAAAGTTATAAAAATGTAGAAGGCTATAAGACAAACACAACAGAAAAAACTGTATCTTGATATCTTGTATGGTTGCTGAGAAAAAGGTACATACATAATAAAAAAAGTAAACTTTCGGGAAAAACGCAAAATAAAGAAAACAAAGAGAATTTTTGACATTGCCTATTTATTTAATACGATCCAGATGCAGATGATGGTTGGTCTGGCCCCTCTTCCTCAGCATACAACTCCTCCAGTTTCTTTTTAGATAGTTGTTTTGACTGTCTGGCTTTTTTTAATTTCTGCATTTAGTCGATCCGCTTTCCATATGCGCTGGTCATCAAAGGTTTTGAATACTTTTGCAGAGTGTTTTCCAACTTGAAGGCCCAAATTATTCAGAACCAAGCACTTGCTGATGTTTTCCTTTGTTGAAGGCACTAACTGCATCATAAGCTCCCAGTTGAAGTGTTTTTTAGTTGAAACAAATGTATTCTTCGGAATTCGGTTCCATACTACATTGTTGAAGGATTCATTGGGGTTCTGACTTTTTCCATGCAAGCATTTTTTTAGTAAATCAGGTGCAGCTAGATCCTTGTATATAGGCTTTACAACCTCCATGATGGCTTCAGGCAGATGAAAATGTGAAGTATGGTCATATTTTTCTTTATTTCACTGATATTTACACCATGATGATTCTCCTTTAGGACACAGCCCATGGCTTGGTTTATCGTGTATAGCAAACTTCAAAAACATTTTTCAAGCATTTATACTTATCATATTTTTATAATTTATACATCATTTTAAACAGGAAAAAGAGTAGAATTATTTTAAATTATAACCTGAAAATTGACAATTTTTCGATTTTTTGGTTACACGGTTCCCTTTAAAAAATATTCAGTGAGTAATTCTGTTGTTATTAGCAGTAGTGCAGTAGTTTGTAGGCTAATTTTTTTGTTCCACCAATTAGTGCTATACACTCCCGTTTACAGAATTTTGGTACCTGGGCTATACGGCTTTTAATACGAGTTTGAAATTTTCAAATGAACAATCTGTATATTTAAAAAAAGAACATACTCGAGGAAATAACCTGGTGCAAGTGCTAGAACGAATATAACTACGACATGCACCTCATATGATTATGCCCCATTCCAGTAATTCATTGCTGTGCGATCCGTACAGTGACTTGACAGTAGAGGATAATTAGTTATCTTAATATATAACTTTTACTTTAGCAATAAAAATGTTTTCAGGTTAACCTTAAAAGAGGGTCTTGACGCAGTTCAATGTCATTTTATAATTTATTAAATTATTGTTAATTTACTATATATGGTATGAGTTTGAGTGGTAGATAGGGGTTCATAGCCCTAACTCCGCCTTATTAAAAGCGCCAATGTTCATTTCACTTCAGTTCATTTCAACATAGATCAAATGTGCTATTATTCAATCTCAAGTGAAGTATAATTAATGGCTATACATTTCGATAACACACTATAAATGAGCATTTCAAACAGTAATTAATGCAGCATTAAAGCTTAATATAGTTTCATCCAATTAGCATTCCTTGAATACAGTATGATGTACAGACATTTATCGTTATTTAAATTCTTTTATTAATTTGTCATTTAATGGAACATTGAAAAAAATGTAATGTGTTGATTTACTGTATTAACTTCATTTTAAGGAAATTGATTACTTACGAAAACGTAAATAATAGTAGGCTCTGCGAGAGATAAAAACATTTAGTTGAATACTGAAAATGCTTACGTGGAATGGGAGCCAAGACAGCTGTGGCCCCTGTGAACATAGTTCCTAGAAGAAGTGTGTAAGATAGTATGTTCTTATCACAACACAATATAACATAATCTCCCGCAGTCACTCCTACATTAGCTAGGCCTGAAGCAACGGATGTGCTTTGCTGCAGAATATCAGCACGAGTAATGCCCTTTTCAGTTTCCCTATCAATCTGTAAACATACATTCTTAATTAAAAGAGATTAAGGCAAGTAATAATACAATCATTTTTAGTTTATATTTTCCTTCCACATGTTATATTTGGATTTAATATTTATGTACCTAATAAAAAAAAGAATACAGTATAAAATTAAAATATTAAAACCTTATTTCCCCACTGGTGTTTATAAAAATAACGTCATCATTTTCTAAAATCATAGGCTTAGAATTATTCTAGGAGCTCGTTGTTGGAGTTGTTTCGTTGATGTTGTACCCTCGTCCCAGGCTGTGAATAAAATATGTGAAAGTCACCGTTATTGCACTCTCACTCTCCCCATTTCACCAGGCCTTTAATTTCGTGGATCCATACATGGATATTATAAAAAAATGACAGTAGGAACACTTTTTTAATTCTCAATACACATTTTAAACCTATTTTATGGACTTTGGATTTAAGTGAGTTACAACGTGGTTTTATAATGGGTTCTCGAGATTGCTTATGAAACTATACAAAAAAGATTCTTGAATATCTCCTGGGATCATGGTTTTTATATTCTAAGAATTTACAAAAGAATTTCGTAACAACATTGATGCTTTTAGTGAATTTCTATGATTTAGTTGAAAACCTTTTAAATTCGTTTCTTGGCTGCACATCTAAAAAGTAATACCAACATGTTTAAAAAGTTATATGTGAATTTGTTTTTTAGTTTTAGAGATTTCTTCATGAGCCAGTCAGTGGCATTTTGGGGTTTATTTGTATAGATCACCGCTAACTTACGACAGTAATTATTGTTTCACCATACTTATGTTTACGTGGTATTCTACAAATAAACCATATTGGTAGCAGCAATTATGCTGCTACCAATAAGTTAATGTTAACCTAATAAGTTAATGTTAACTTATTAGTTAACATTAACTACGGTAATGTAGGTACTTGTTTAAATATAGCCTATCTCTACATACAAACCCTCGTGTACATGTGTTTATTCGTTCCAACATCTATATCTCAAATAATGTTTACCGAAGAATAAAATTATGATGTCATAATTTAAACTCTAATTTTTAAACTTTACATCGTATGTAAGTTAAAATGTATTATAATTAATTTAAAACATATCAAATTTATTCATGTATATCTCTAACATGAATGAATGAATGAATGAAATATCGTTTTATTCCCAACCACAAGTATATACATGGTGCATACCTAAAGAAAGAAAAGAAAAAAAAATAAACATACTGTTGATTAATTTTTTAAATTAATAATCTTAAAATAAGTGTAACTAATTATAACTAAAAACACCTTGATATAATAAAAAAAAGGAAATAGTCTACATGGGCAAGAGCCTGTGCGTAGACTAAGTTGCAGTGTGAGCTAAGTTAATAATATGGGAAAATGATAATGAAGAAGTTAAAAGAAAGTTTACCTAACATATTACGATTAAAAAAAAAAGAAAGAAACAATAAAAAATAAATAAAATAACAATGATAAACATAGTTTATTATAATTTAGAAAAAGTAAGTCTGGGTTTCAGCTTGGAACTGTCTAATATGTAATATATAACTATCTCATTCTAATTATGTCTGAAAGAACTTGTGCCTATTAATAGTAGATGATTGGTGATGGTATGTGGGGGAGGGGTACAGTAAGTGAGTCGGTGAGAGTGTATTGTATTGTGTTATGTTATGTTGTGAGGTCAACGGTCAGGCCGGCCCAGAGAGATAACAGCCTCGGTGTCCTCCGAACTCAGCACAATAAGCCACTCTGTCACTTGCTTTTTGAAAATAAAGAGAGAGGGTAAATTGAGCAAATCAAACGTTCTGGTATTTTTTGACACATATTACGATAAATAATTTGAGATAAGTAAAAGCAGTTTGTTTTGGAAAAGGTTTTAACATATTGCGGAACAACTATACCAACATTCTCAGAGAAGCGGGTGTTATGAGGATGTGATACTCTTTCGAAAATGTTTTCTGAGTGTTTATACATATGAACTAAAATAAATTTTACAAACAACTGACGAATTGTTAGGACACCAATTTCTGAGAAAAGATTATCAGTTGGATATCTCCAATGTTTTTTAAAGGCTACTTTAAGAATAGATTTTTGAATTACACAAAGCGGTTGTAAAATTTGTTTTATAAGCTCCTCCAAATGCAATAATACCAAACGATAACAAAGACTGAATATAAGCATGATAGGCCATTTTTATTTCTTTTTCTTCTAATATTTCACTAAGCTGATTAAAAGCAAAGATATATTTTCCGTAATTTATTTTTTAAGAATTGTACATGTTCAGTCCACTTCATATTTGAATCAAATAAAATTCCTAGGTATTTATACGAATACACTTTGTTTATTTCACTGCAAAAGCACGCGTTATTAAAGGGACTTCCACAGACATGAATTTTTAAATTATCGAGTTGGTAATCAGTTGTTTTACGTAACGAAATAGGCATGAATTTGGTTTTTGATATATTTAAGGATAAAATATTTTGGTCAAGCCAATTCTTTAGTAAGAAAATGTCTGATTCTGCCTTGTTTTTTACCTCCTTCCACGTTGAAACCAGTAATGAAAATAAGAGTGTCGTCTGCAAATAAAGTTTAATTTACCATTGGTTTGAAGCTTTGAAATATTATTAATATAAATTAAGAAAAGAACAGGGCTAAGATTCAAACCCTGGACCACGCCGTAGTCCACTGGCAGAACATCACTTGACACCTCGCCTAGCGAGACAATCTGTAGCCTATCTGTGAGATAGCTACGGAACCACGCGAGGGCGCTACCCCGCACCCCGATGAACTCAAGTTTTCGTAACAAACAGTTGTTTTACGTAACGAAATAGGCATTAATTTGGTTTTTGATATATTTAAGGATAAAATATTTTGGTCAAGGCCAATTCTTTAGTAAGAAAATGTCTGATTCTGCCTTGTTTTTTACCTCCTTCCACGTTGAACCAGTAATGAAAATAAGAGTGTCGTCTGCAAATAAAGTTAATTTACCATTGGTTTGAAGCTTTGAAATATTATTAATATAAATTAAGAAAAGAACAGGGCTAAGATTCGAACCCTGGACCACGCCGTAGTCCACTGGCAGAACATCGCTTGACACCTCGCCTAGCGAGACAATCTGTAGCCTATCTGTGAGATAGCTACGGAGCCACACGCGAGGGCGCTACCCCGCACCCCGATGAACTCAAGTTTTCGTAACAAACAGTTTCTGTCAACTGAATCAAAAGCTTTTTTTAAATCTAAAAAAATTAGCATACTACGTTTATTATTCGATATTGCCTCATTTATACCTTTGTTAATGTGAAATAAAGCATCAGATATGTCTTGTCATTTCTAAACCCATATTGAGAATTGCAAATAATTTGAAACTGTTGGAGATAGAAAACAAGTTGGTCTTTGACAATTTTTTCTATGATCTTAGCTACAACACTTAACAAAGAAATTGGACGATAATTATTCATGTCTGTGAAGTCATTGGATTTATGCAGTGGAATAATTTTTGCTAATTTTAAATTATCCGGAAAAACACCCGAAGTCAAGCTCAGGTTTACAATGTGCAAGAGAGGTGCGCAGATTAAATGTATGTTATCCTTAAGAACGAAGGCCGAGATACTATCATGACCAGGTGCCGACCCTCCGCGAAGACCCATGGCGTAACGTACTATGTCCGAGTTGAGTGACAGTATTGAAAGTAAAATTAGGGTCAAGTGAATAGTCTGCGTCATTGATGGCCGGAGCCCCTCCAGAGTTTGAGTGAGCCGGCTAACCTAGAGCCCACAGACGTGAAAAAAGGAATTAAAAATCATTAGAAATTTGCAATTTTTAAATTCAAGTCATTTGAAGAGCCAGGTAGGTATTTCTCGAAAGGGAACGATTCTTTGTGGTTATGTCTACCAGACAGCTCGTTAATAATTTCCCAAAACGATTTTGGATTTCTGCTCGACTCATTTATTTTCCCCCTATAATAATCTTTTTTTTGATGTCTTGGTTCAATGTATGTCGCAGGGATCGAAATGTATTTATCAGTAATAAATTGAATGGTTGTTTTTTTAGTTTTTTTACTTAATTTGTCTCTCTTACGAATGAGTTTAATTAATTCCGAATTTATCCAAGGCTTTATTTTTTTTAATCTTGACGAACAATGATTGCTTGTTTTTCTAGAGGCTTCAATACAGCTGCTCAATGTAGTAGTAAAATAAGCTGAAGACTGATTAACATCATAATTATCAAGAATCGGGCTCCAGTCGGTTTGTGAGATATGTCTAGTTAAAAGTGCGTGGTCAATGTAGGTGCGACTACGGTTCTCTGTAATAGTGTCAGTATTTATGTTATCAGTAGTAGAGATAGTCAGTGCAGTACTGTAGTGGTCCGTGACATATGAATGAACAACAGTGGCTTTAACACCTCTCATATCATGAAAAATGAACAAAAATGTGGTCAATGCAAGTAGATGTATTATGTGTCACTCTGGTAGGTTTGTCAATGCACTGAGTAAGTCCAGCGCCCAGTAAACAATTCAGGTAAGAGTCGGTAATTGTATCAGTTTTAAGTAGGTCGATGTTAATGTCACCCAAAAATACACACGTCTTGTTTTTTGCTTACGCTATTGTAAAAGTTTTCTAACCCATTTACAAAAGAAACAATATCACTGTCGAAAGTTCTGTATACAGCTAAAATGTTAAACGTTTTATTAAAAAGTTTGAATTCCAAAGATAAGCCGAAAACTTGGTTAATGTTTATTTGTGTAACAGTAGCAGATAAACGTTTATTGATAAACACAATGACGCCGTCATTTTGTGTGTCTGTCATTGTACAGTCGAACCCGTCAATGTGAGCTATCTCCCCCCCACTCAACCAACACTCCGTTAAAACTATGATATCTAATTTAGTTGAAAGAGACTCTAAATATACTAAAAAATTGTCAAAACTTTTTGAAAAAACTTCTAATGTTTGTGTGCAAAATTTTACAACTACCGTCTACTGGCACATCATTGAAAAAACGATTGCAATCAAAATCACTATCCAGTTCCAAACAGCTATTAAATACAAAGTTTGTGTTTTAGTCTCTGTCACCGAAACATCATCCAGCAACAGCCCACCTGCCCGCGCCATTCTAACAATCCTTATGTAACAATGAACTTAAAATTATACTCTAAAAGAAAAGCAAAAGGCCTTGTTATATTAATTATTTTACACACATAATAAGTGATTTAAAAATAGTAAATTACACATCTTGTACATAGACATCTGTTTAAAATGTAATGAAACTAGACTGCAATGAAATTAATTCCTAAAAAATAAACGTAAGGTAACAAATTATGAAAACAATAATATAAAACATTTAAATGTGAGTGAGAACTATTCTGATATACATCTTAGGTGACATATATAAAACATTATTACTCATAGTAATTAATACATGTAATTAATATTAGTTGAATTTTGTAATAATATAAAGACAGATTTATAAATGTTCAACTTACTAAAGGTAAATTTTATGTGATTTTCTGTGATTCAATAGTTTCCCAAATTATACGAATTAAATTCTCTATAAAGTTACTTGAGAATATATATATATATATATATATATATATATATATATATATAATTTCAAAATACATCCTTAAAACTAAGAAACACACACCTCAAACAAACGTGTCTAAACAAAACAAAAAAAAGAAAAGATTATACATACATTTAAGATATACGGTACTGAAAATGTATTGTCATCACTTGTCAAATTTGTCCAAATCCGCCATCCTCTGGACTCGGATGAGAGCTGCATCCTCGGACTGCTTAATGAGGATTTTCCCGTTGACGTATCGAGCGAAATGCAGCTTCCCGTTCCGCTGAAGGTGTCTGGCACGTCCAAAGAAGGGTTTTGTTGTAGGCCGTTAGGTGTTCGTTCACGAACACTTTCCCCGGTCGTAGGGCCGCTGCTATCTCCGACGTCTCGATGGTCTTCTTCCGCTTCACCGCTGACAGCCAGTTTGTCTTTTGCTGTTCTTGTAGTAAATTGCAACGATGATCGGCGGATACGAGAGCTTCTTGGAATAAAGGCGAAGCCGATGGGCGATCGAGACGTCATCTCGTCTGTAGGTTACGCCAATGACTCCCGATAGCATCTCCAGACAGGTGTAGACGTCCTCCTCTGCGGTGACAGGTATGCCGATTATCTCCAGGTTGTTGGCGCGAACGTATTGCTCAATGTCTGCGAGTTTCGCGTGGGCTGCGAGAACCTCGCCTAGGAGTCGCACGTTTTCTTGCTCCAGCATGTCACAGCGTTGTACTAGGTGCTGCTGAGACGATTCCATAACGTTAGTTCGTGTCGATATGTCTTCAAGTTGTGCTTTAAATTGCGACAGCTCATTTTGTAACCCAAGTATTTTTTCATCGGTGTTAGAGTTAATTTTAATTTTCAAGTCTTCCAGGGCACTTAGAAACCATTGTTCTGTCCTCACTAGAGTCTTTTTCAACAGACGAAAACTGACGAAGTCTCATCACTGCACCCTTCACACTTCCACGAACGAGTTTTAGTCTTCGCGATGTTCCGCACGCACGTGTTGTGAAACGACGACTTGCACACGGTACATTTCACGGCCGCGTCACCGGCGGTGGTCAAGGCGTCACACTTCCCACACTTAACACTCATAGTGAAATTTAGAAAATAGAACAAAAATAATTAAGAAACGAAATATACAAACTTAGAACAGACCAGACATGTACAGTAATGTAGGCACTAGGCAGGTCAAGGCAGGCGCTCAGATAAGGCCGGAACGAGATAAGACGTCCTTTCTCATCGGCACTCGGACCGCAACGGACCGCAACATATTTATGATTTACATAGTTTTAGGTCTAAAAATATTTTAATAAACCATATATTGACTTCCAAAATAGTCTAAAATAGTAATATTTCTTATAGAAGGCATAAAGATATTCATTTGTACTGCAATGCACAAGTTATCAAAAAATAAGTAGACAGATTATAACTTATAACGTCAAAAAATGTATTTAATTTATTTCCAAATATGTAATTCTAACAATCATAAAATAATATGGGGTAAGGCATAGTCAGTTGTTGTTCAAAGGCATAGTTACGCTCTGTTGTTTAAATAAATCTTTTACGAAATACCGTAATTATTGTAATACTATCTAAAAACTTATTTACATTTGTCTCCTATATTGCTGTGGAATATTATTGGAAATTTTAATAATAATAATAATATAAAGGTATCTTACCAGCGCTAAACGTATTTCCATTTTTCCTGAGGGAGTCTTCTAGCATTTGCAGAACGGAAGTGTTAGGTCGGAAGTGTGGCAGAGCTTTATTGATATCCGGTCCCTTGAAGTGCGACATTGCAACTGCACAATACTATTGTTATGAAGTGCGAAAACACCTTGGCCGTAAGCTGTTGAGCTAGCAAATTGATAGTTCTGTTTGTCTGGATATAGATAAGAAAGTGGCGCATGTAGATAAACGAAACACACAATGTTTATACTAGCAAGGCTATGGTTAACATGCCTTCATAATCTATGAATTCAATCTCTCTTTAGCCTATGATATAAATTTATGTGATGTGTATCAAAATATTTAAAACTGCACGGGACTAAATGATAAGTATTTACTTAATGTACAGGCAAAACACTTTTAGTTTTAGAACTAATGGAATTCTTTAAACTCAAAACCCACAAAAGAAAGGATAAAATAATTCTACACGGATAAGCATACAGTACAGTCGTACGAAAGTTTATGGCTACTTATATCTTTGTTTGAGCTGTAGTAAAAAATAATAAGATATTCTTGACTGATAATGTTTTTCAGTATTAATATTGATAATACATATTTTTGTAATATTATTACAAACAGCATTAGATGACCGTATTAACACATAATTAGGATCTATTTGTATGGATTGAACGATGTGTAATAAAAAATATTAAAATAGTAAACAAACGGGCGTATATACGATTTTGGCTGTGATTTTTTTCATAATAATAATAAAACATAACGATCCACCTTTTAATAAAAATTATTTACATTACCACGTACCCCAATTAGTTTTATTAAATAATTTAATCTCTTTAATTGCAATGGTGGCATGTCAAAGATGATTTTACCCGCATGTACTGAAAAATTAACTGTCTATTTACTTTAAACTTTACATTAATGAAGTTTAAATAGTCCCTAAATTACTAAACATGATTATTCTACAGGTTTATATGAATTTTAATATATCTTTTTACTTTGAGAGTTCCCAGATTTTTACGTAGTCAAACTTTGTATAGTAAAATAGTTTGTAGATCGAAATAGAATTTTTAACAATTTTGATTAGATTTTATTATTTCTCTCTGTTTTATAAAGGAATTTTACGTTGTAAAATTCTGTATTCGTGGATTGATGAAACCTATTTGTTAGCATATTCCAGAAATTAACAAGACACAAAGAAAAACAGGAAGTATGTAACATTTGTTAAGAAAGATTATCTTTGTATTCACAATGTAAATATTGGAATAGTCGGAAAAACACACATGAACAGGACACTTTCTCATTAATGATCATAATTAAGATAGTTTTTTTGGTTTATTGTCATTTGAAAGGTATTTAAAACAACTTGTACGGGCCAAAACAACTATGTCAAAATTTATAAACATATATAGCCTTAGATGGGTCTTAACAGATCTTGAAAAATTTAACGTTATTTCTTACATCATATATGATATTATGTTTATTGTTTATTAGTAAACTTTTATTTTGTTTCGTTATAATATTCACTACATAAGGTTGAAATCTGTTACTAATTAATACTGTAAATGCTACATTTTTTATATCTCAAGATTAAACTTAGGTGCATATATTGATGTTTAAAACTTATACATAGTTTTTTTAGAATTTTATGATATAATTCTAGTTTACTCATAAGATATGCATGTATCCGTGTTGTTATTCCTTTTTACAATAATGTAATATGCAATTTGATATATTCTTGTTGTATAACAAGTGATTTATCGTTGGGAACAATTAAATAAATTTTGTCTTTCACTGCATGACCCATAGAATTTCAGTGACTTTTTCACATTTTATAAATATTAATTTCAAGTCTTTAAAAAATTCCTTGAGCATTTACTCTGAGTAATAGTCCACCGTTGAGTCAGTTGCAACTTGTTCTGAGTAGGTATACAGTGAGCTCCTACCGCTTGAATTGTTTAGTTTTTTTACTTAAAATAACTTTCATTTTAAACATTTTAGCATGACTTATATTATTACATTTTAGCGTCGTAATATTTTAATATATCAAATAATTGTGCTGCCTAAAAAAAATTAACGGTAAAATCTAAAACAATCTTTTTCAAAACTTCTGGATCGCTCTTAGAATATGAAAAAATACATTTGATAACATACCTCGTTAGGTATCCTGAGCTTTCCACAATACATTCACTTCAATGAAGAGAGCCACGCTAAATCAAACTTTGCACTAAGAGAACTAGCGAAAGAATGCCGCTCAGAGAACCAGTTCTGATGAGGAAGTGGTTCAGTGCCATAACCTGTTCTTCGAGTACTAAACGAAATGTAACTGTAATTGTAATTAGTTTTGTTTGGTTCACGAAATTGATAACCCATTTTGTTCTAGAAGTGATAATGATGCATTTGAATGGTAGTTTTAACACGTTAAATACGAGCATGCCTTACTTTTAACATAATGAATATTTTTACTGTAGGTTAATTATATTGATGTATAGAAGGACTAAAACAATCTTAAGATTTCTACTATTTATATATTTAAGTTACTAAAGTTAATTTATCCCAGTTAGGGGAAGTAATGCATTTTAATGCAATTTGGGAGTGCGCCACAATACACGTGTCGTGTGACAAACAGGTTTAGCTGAGCTTCAACGCAAAAAGTCTTTAGCTAATTTCATTACCAACAGATACACCGATAGATAACTACATGGCAAAGAAAACATTACATCCCTCGCCAAACGAAAGAGAAATCGTGTGAGTACTAACTCAGCTAACGTAGGAAACTATACTCGATTTCTAAACTTTCCTGACTAAGACGATCTGATCGACGAACATCTAGTCTATCTCTTCATGAATACACTCGGATGATCCATCCGTGATTCTAGCGTCTCGCGCTTCTTCGTGCGACTGACGAGATACCCCGAAACGCTATTAAGAATTCAACCAGCATTCGTCCCATCTGGGACTTTCTCAACCTTACTTAGGGAGTAAAGCAGTGCTCATTCGCCCTGAGGGTGTGAACCCGAGTATGATCCGCGAAGGGATATTCTGCTGTGAGGATATCTCTACTAAGCGAGACATAAGGTAATTTTGGGCTCACACTAGTACATCAGTGTGGTTCAGGTTATCAGCACATTTAACTCATGCTACCTTGCGGAAGGATATCTCAATTACCTAGTGTTGCTCTCTAGATGAGGATTTTCTCCGTAATATGAGTTAACTAGCTTCTCAAAGTAAAACGCTTTGTTTCCGTTATCAAAAACTATGCCACCCGCCACTTACACTAGCCTCTAAGATATAGGAATACCTCCATATGTTATGCACATGGATACTTGGGAAACAAAGTTTGAGGAAAGGAGTTAGATACACCGCCTAGTGAAGCTGTTTCAGCGTTTTTTCTCTTCAAACATACATAAACAATACTATTAATTTGTCACTTTGTTACAAACGTCCACAAGGGAATATTGTACAGGAGAATGTTGTATTTCGCACTTTCTTCAAGTACCATCCCAGCCAGCTTTGGAGACAAAACTAGACTTATATGTTGCATGAGTTGGGAGAGCTAGACTGCATGTATTATTTATCTCATATGTCAATATCTCTTGTGAGTATACTTATTTTTTTACTTCTCAACTTTTATTTATTTACTCTCCTATTTTTACATTATAAATACATTTTCATGCAAAATTTCAAGTCGATAGATGAAATATTTCTTGAGATATCATGCCACATGATATATTAGTAGTTTTCTTCAGTACATTGGGTTTCATATCATTCTTTAAATAATAAAAGTTTACACTCCAAGGTACCGTGAAATAATGTTGGATGTATTGGGAAGGCTAGACTGCACGTATTAATATGTCACTTATTTTGTTTACTTCTCCACTTTTATTTATTAACTCCCTACTTTATCATTTTCCATCACCCCACCCGTAAGGCCAATGTAAATATATTCGTAAAACGCCCAGCCAAATCCCATGGAGTAACATGCACTATAATCTAACTCAGTGTGCATCATGTACAAATACATACACTATTTAAAGATTAATTTCCTAACTAACTGTAGCGCGTACCACAAAATGTTTCAGAGCACCTCGTAGTCTTTAAAAGGAACAGCTATTGATTTTCCTTTAAGAATTCACGAGTTTCAGTAACTTTTTCCCGTTGGAACTTATTGTATGGGATTTAAGATAAATATGTATAGCAAGAAACGTAATTAAAATCAAGACGTTTGTACATTTAATACTATTCGAGTAAGGACTTTCATTATTGAAGTATCCTGAAACCCCGTTAACATGCTTGGATAGATTTATATAACTTGATTAGTAAATTATCAATGATAAGGTTTGTTTTTAAGCAAGTATTAAACTCGTATTTCTAAACCATTTTTGAGTGATGTAATATTTTCAGCACATATTTTTTAACGCACTGAGTGAGATTTATTTGTACTAATACAGAACGCAACTTTAAACTGCTTAAGCATATTTTATAGTCTTTGGGAGAAGCAACCAGTGAGCTTTCCTTATATGTTCACAAATTTCTGATATCAGTAAACTGAAATTTAATTATGATTTTGTTCTTTTACATATAAAAAAAGGGTTTCTTCTAATAAATAAACTGTTATATTAATGAACTACGTTCAAGTTTCTGATCTGAAAATTACTTAATTTTAGTAATAAATTTTTATATTTTAAATAATGTATATGACTCAATTATTTATTATAACAAGTTTTATATTTGCTATTAATTTTCTAAATTTGTTGTAATATTTTTAAGATTTCATATTATATATTAAAATGAATATTTATGTTTCAATATAAAAGTAATTATAGTTTATATTAGTTTCTAAAATTTGGTCAGTTTCATTTTCACTACAATCTTGTAATTTTGAAATAATCACAAGATTGTAATTTTCATTGTCATTATATTCTAAAATAAAACTTGATAACTGAAATAAGAAATAACAGTTATAGAATAAAGTATTGATGAATATCTTTTAAACAGAGCATCTATCCATATCTCGTTTTCTTGTTTTTATCGTTTGGCATTGTTACATTTAATTTATCTTTTAAAAACCAATGAATAGTTTTGACGTTTCTTCAGTACAATTTCTATTCAAATCTTTTTTTATGTAATTTACTTTTTAAGTAAATGTAACATTAGGCTCAACAGTAATTGAGTAAAGGTTAATGATTATAATAATCAGTATAAAGACTAATTTTCTTCCAGGATTAAATTACAATACAGGTTTATGAGCTAAAAAAGAACTAATACATTTATTTTTAATCATTTACACATACATCTATTTTATGCCAAAACAAGTAGTCACATCAGCAATGAGCGACAGTAACCCGTCACAAGGACGCCTGCATAGCTATTAAAAGGAATCGAAAAGACCCACTGACATCAAAACTGCCGTGATAGTCCCGCCCCTAATTGCTACAGAGCGAACATGCATGAGGAGTGATGCGAAACGATCCCCCGCGCAAAACATACATCCATAGCCCGCCAAACAAAGTAGCCATTTCAAACATATGTTCTAGTAATATATAAACTGTGGTATGAATGGACTATGTTCGTGTCTCTGATCTGAAAACTACTTAATTTTTCTCAAGTAAAATATCTACACTGTAATCTTAGATGCATATAAGGGTAAACTTTATTTTAAACACAATATCAAAGTATAGTGTAAAAATATCAACGATTTTAATCTATCATTATACGGAATATTGCATCAATGCTTGTCTATGCTATCTAATATATATACTGTGTTTAATATACAATGTACTACTAAATAGTAATATATAACGCATATAATATTGTGTATAAGGATATTTTGAGGGTGGAGGTAAAATAGGAAATATGGTTTTAGAAGTAAAAAAGTAGTGTTCCACGTGCAATATATTAGACTTCAAGTAACTTCAGACGCTTATACGGTTACTGTCAATAAACTGTGATAAGCTAACAGATCAAGCTGCTGAAATGTGTACTATTCTTTCTCCCGTTTCATTGTTGTTAACTTTTATTTTACGTTCGTAAACCTACCATCTTTAGCAGTTTTAATGTGTGTGCTGTAATAGTATGAGAACATAAACATTATTCGCTGCGTTCATAAATATCTGCTCCAAATATTATATTACTTATACCTAATTTTTAAATACGAGTTAAAACTTTTTAATCTAATCTTTTCACTGATATTTACTAATCAGTTTATGTAACTCTAACTTCGTCAAAAGTTCTGATAGAACTTTGTGAAGGAAAAACTCATCGAATGACACATCCTAGTCGATGAACTAGGATTAACCGACCACGAAACGGAGTTTGAGGGTACTTCAATACTGATTGTTCTTATTCGAACACCATTAAATATCCAAACATTGTGTTTTCATTTATGTTTCTATACATATTTATCTTAAATCCCATCCAGTATGTTCCAGAAAAAGTTACTGGAACTCGTGAAGTCTTTTAGAAATACATATTGTTGCAACTGGCTTACCTATTTGCCTGTGGGTAAGTAAAATTACCAATTTTGAAACCAGTCTTCTAGTCCTACAGTAGTCCATATTTTTCAGTTTTAACTTTTGTTTACAAAGTAGAAAGTGTTTTGTTTTATGATTTCACAATTATCATGAAAATTATCAACACAGCCTACAAAAACTAACCTCATATTTTTTATGAAATTAGGTTTAGGTCATAAACCTAGCTATATGCGATAGTTAAGGTATGTTAATATAATTACCTATCACATGCATTCGTATATCTCATTGTCAATCCAAAACACATAAAACCTAGTTCCCCCAATCCGTTCCTAATTTAGATTATCACTAGGTTTCTGTCACTTTAATACTACTGTATTTTTAGATGCAAAGAAAAAGTGTACGGAGCAGCTTTCAAAAGATTCTAATGAGAATATTTGTCAGGTTTCGAAGCATTGAACTGAAAAGATGGGCAGGATATGTTTCTATAGTCTCTGATTACCAGTGCTATGGTAAAAACTCATAGACCGAGATAAGAAGGAAATGAAGCTAGGTTACCTCGAGACGTATCTTTTCAATATCAGGTTTGGTTGGTGACACCAAAAAAGAGGTAGTGTTACCGCTTTCAAATCTTTGTATTGTATAAAAAATAAGCCAAATTATAAGACTTTGTACACTTTTGTTTCCAGGGAAAAGTCCTCAAGATCTAAGAGAAATAAAGCACGGGACTAATGCTTTACCTGCTACTACAAAACTTATGCTTAGAGAACATGTTGACAGCTTTCCAGTTAAGGAAAGCAAGTATGCTGAAAAAACAACTAAATACCTCGATGCTAGACTAAACAAGAATTTAATTTTTTTAATGTTTAAAGAAAAAAGACCTACAATAAAATGCAGCTATTAAGTTTTTACAATGACAACTATTTTGGTTTAAGGTTTCGAAGACCGCAACTTGATTCTTGTTGTACTTGCGAAGAGTTAGGGGTTAAGCCGCGTAGCCCACATCTTAGTGATGCAGCAAAAAGAGGTATTGCTACCAAACTTATGGTTCACAAGCGAAAATAAAAAAGGTATTATAACAATTTACAATTGGAGCGAGAAAATCCAGAACCGTACGTTCTAGCGATTGCATTTGACTATATCCAAAATGAGCCATTACCTATTGTGACCGTACAAGAAACTTTTACAATTGACTATCCACCTATTCTGCATTCATGATATTTAAAAGAGCCCGCTATCTACCTTTACCATGAAGGTACTGCTAGGAAAATCCCTGATGAATTGTGCTTACTGGTTCTTAACTACCTGAAAGACGCTCCAATAGACATTGCTGAGTATTTTCTGACAGTTGTAGGGGTCAGAACAAGAACCATAACATTAAACAGGTTGTTCTTGGCCTTCACGAAATCGAGCAATACTTCCCCATCAGAGGCCACTCATACTTACCGTGTGTTAAAGATTTGTCAATAATAAAGAGAAGCCTAAGAGAAAGTT
This sequence comes from Homalodisca vitripennis, assembly GCF_021130785.1. Taxonomy (NCBI): domain Eukaryota; kingdom Metazoa; phylum Arthropoda; class Insecta; order Hemiptera; family Cicadellidae; genus Homalodisca; species Homalodisca vitripennis. The sequence continues at coordinate 27,143 of NW_025778511.1, forward strand.
TTATAATGACTTCTTGGAGTGGCCTACAGGTGATTTAGCGTCAGGTGAAGACTCCCTATGTATATGTCTTTCAATATATTACACTCTTTTGATTACAGGGTTGATAAAAAATTTATATTTCAATTATTTGCCTCAATTTATTTACAAACGTTCTCAAGTCGGCTGACATTAAATACACAACATTTTTACATTTTAACAATAAATAAAATTATAACTGATTCTCGTTAACAATAACCCAAAATAAAACTTTTGTTTTATTTTACTTTTTTATAAATGTTTTGTGTAGTAGCAATGAAGTTTTTTTAGTTTTCCCGAAAGTAGTTTTTCTACAAAGAATTCTTTTGCATAAATCGAAAAATCGATTCAATTACGAAAAACTGATCAGCTATCAACTGAAATCATTTTTACCTTATGTAACTTTTATGGATTTTGAAAATATTTTATAGAATATTTTGCATACAATTTTGAAACTCACTCAATCCTGTAAAATTAACAAACGGTTAATTGTTTATACAGCGAAAAATAAGGATTTACTTAACGTTTCGCACCAAAATATGTTTCAATCAATTTCACATGCTGAAACTTTTTTATTATTCGTTTGTATTATTCTGGGTCTTAAGTACGAATAGTATTATCAAATTTGAAGCAATTTTACGAAAACCTATAAACATCAAGTTTAGAAAATAAATATTATAATATAATAGTATTATAAGTTAGTAGTTTTGAATTAATAACTGTTATTACTATGTGATCATACAATGTATTTTTTCTCTTGTTGTGTGGTTGCAAGAACAATTATACTGACTAATTAGAGTTTTATACCTTCACTGGTTTCTGAAATAACAAAAAACACTTGCAGTCACATAAACGGTAAACGAAAAAAGCAACACCATCGGTAGCAATTGAGTGTTATGTCATCTTAGTCCATGAAAAATAATAAACTAATGTTGTGTAGAAAGCCCTCTGTTGCATCTTGTATATACTTCTTGTCCGTCATTTATTTATTGTGATACCGATCTTGAGACTAACTAGAGATTAACACATTTCAAACATGGATCAGATTAAACGGAAATATTCTATAATACAATTTTACATGCAAGTTCAACGTAAGAATTCTTGTAAAATTATTCTTTTTTCTTGTCGTTTTTAAAAATAATTGAGATATGCAGTATATTGCACTAATGTACAGAACACTTGTATCAGGGCACTGGACATGAACTAGTTTGTACTATTATGTACTAGGGAAGGATGTTCCGTAAGGATTTCAGAGAATGAGTCAGTCGAGGCATATTCTTTCAGTTTCTGACGCAAGACCTTGCCGGTGGCAGTTCGAGGTAACTCATCCAAAAACCGAACACCCCCTCTAAGTTTCTTGGTTTCGTCCACTTTCCCTGTAAAAGAAAAGAAGACTTACAACTTTAAGTCACATATTGCATAAAACTGTATTAATACTACTTGTAATTGATATGAATGTAATCTAATCTTTATGTATGTTTCATATAAGAGTGGCTGAAGCAATCGCCCTCCTGACGGAGTTTCTGAAAGAATTTTATAATTTTCTACGATCATGAACTCCAGAATTCTGCAATAAGTAAGGATATTATGACTACAGACCAACAATGTAATATTATAATCTGCTGATTAGAGCAGCTAAAATTAAAATAGATGATTTTTGTGGCTCACAAACAGTGCTTGTCACATAATGAAAGTGACCATGGCTTAGTACTTGGTATTTAAAAAGCGCATTATTGCTCTTATACAACAACCGATTTTCCCAAATTTGGTATCGTTGGATATTTCAGTTAAATTATCTAACTAAAATGTTATATTTTTTACTTTTATACGATATGTCGTTTTCAGGATATCTACGATTAAAATTTTTAAGAAGTCACCATTTTGGAACTAAGCCTTCTAAAAATTAAAATGTTTCTTTTAAGACTAATATATATATATATATATATATAGGCCAAATTACAACTAGCCGTTATATTAAACACAGTTAATTGAAACAAACACTTTAATTATTGTTAGGTTTCGAATGTTTTAATATGATATTTTGGTATATATTTCGTCCAGAAATAATACCTGAAAATATTGGTAGAAAGGTCTGGGACACTCTATATTTGTATGTATAGCCTTATGCAATATAACGTGTGCTTGTAAATATAATTTGTGCCGTAATCTTTTAAACATCCAGATTAAACTTAATACAAAGGTAATACTTACACATTGCTTGTCTGAGTTTAAAAATGCTTATCGAAAATAGTAACTATTAGGCACTGATTCCTATATTAAGTAAACAGTATTAAATGTATTTTTACTATCATTATTATTTCCAAAACAATATTCAAAAAAACATTCAACTCAAAGCATTATTATTGCTCACGGATCTTGCAATTGGTGGTATATCGCTTTAAATAGTTTAACCTTATAATACAATCTTATTCAAAGTATTAGACAAATTGTTAAATGTTGTATATATTTTTATCTTTCTCTTAGGCTAACTTTTGTCAGTTGATAGATATTCTAAAATAATTTAAAGGGAATAGATTACATGAATAGTGACTTGTTCAAAATCTGGTGTAGTTTGTCAATGGTGCTTGCAGGATACACGGTTTCTGTAAACAAGTGCAAGAGGAAGAAACATAATTTCCCTCTCTTTCACTTTCAATATTAAAATAAGGAATACGGGAAACATAAAAATACGACCATCTCCCCTTTCTTTCTTGTAGTGGGATAATGAAACTTCCCGTGGAAAAACACAAAAAGCTACGTAAGTATTACGTGGTGAAATTCTTCTCTAAATGTACCTACAATTATTATCCATTAAAAGAGTATAATATAAAACAATTTAGTGTTACTAAAATACAGCCTTAAACACTTCGTCTCATAAAAGCAAATTTTATTTTGTATGAAACTTTGCATTCAGAAATAAATAGAAATAATGTTTCTCAATTTTTAGGACATTAAGAGTACGTACCATTTACAAAGTCCATGATTTCCTTTTCTGAAACGTTATATTCCGGTATCCTCACAACAAATGCTGTGGCGTGGTGTATATCACAGGAATGAGGTTTGCCGACCACAGCCACATCCATAACTGAGGGATGTGAAATAATACTGTCTTCTAGTTCAGTTGGAGAAAACTGGAATAAAAGGTTACCGGTAAAATGTAGTTTTATAAGATGGAGAACTATCATTCGTATGTGGCCGCCAAATTCAACGGAGGAAGGAATCTTATGGAAAAATTATGGAAACATAGGAAAGGTGCTAATGCCTAATGTGTGCCTTTGTAGTCTTATCACGAGTCCAAAGTTGAGTATGCCCTGTTGTCACGCTAAAGAAAACAATATTCAGACATACTTAGGAGCCTATTACGGTAAAAAAAATTACCTATTCTGCTTTTGTAAAATCACTTGCAGTTCCATATTTACATGTCATATAATTTTGATGGTAACTATGTCTTTAAAATATGTATTAAATTAGTGATAACAAAAACTTAATATTTTCTAAAATAGTTACTTAAACAGAGTTTCAACCCCTTTGACAAATAGTTCTATATATATATATATATATATATATATATATATATATATATATATACGTAAGTAACTGCTCCCTTTCTGACGATTTCTATACGAAAGCGCTACCTTTCTGACGATCCTGGCCCATTCTGACGCTCATCAGAATAGGACATGGCAGTTATTAATTTATAAACGGAACTACGTATCCACGATTTTTATTATATGTTTTATGTTGTTTAATGACTTTTAACTATTTCTATGTTTTTACTTTATTCTTCAAAAGTAATAAGACTCTTTTATCCCTGAATAATTACGTCATGTTTTTCAGTTCTTGGACATAAGAGAAAATAAAGTATTGTATTGAGTTGCACAATTCTTCAATGCATTGCATTAAAAATTAGTAGATACAAAATAAATACAAGCTATGTTTTCTTAGCTTACAAAGACCTACTGTTTCATTCTTCTTATAGATACACCTCCTCCCCTACAGCTCATAAGTAGTAAACACATGTAAACAAAGTTATTTGGATAAATTTATTATTGATAAACAATCGAAATTGGGGAATGAAAATGTCACTTCTGACCATCCCCACACTTATCGTGATTAAGTTTGGGATTTTTTATGAAGCCTCTTTTAAATGTAAGAAATATCGAATTCGATAAAAATGCATACACCTACAAGGTATTTGACTGAGCGCCATTTAAGCTTAACTTTCATCATTATATCTCGAGAGCTGATTGAACTCCAAACTTGGAATTTTAGATATTTTTATGCCATTCAGTGTACTGGCAAAATTGATTTATGCCTGTCTGTTTGTCTTTCGCAAAGATATTTTGAAAACGAAATAAATGTCTTATAGACTTTAAATGATGTATGAAGCTTCATTTCTAAATAGAGATCTCATTGTTACTCTTACAAAATCTTACAGGGAATTTGGCTGAGCGACAGCAGTCTCATGTAGCTCAGGTCTTTTTAGTACAGTCTAAACCAGCACTTAGGACATTGAGGCCGCGTGCAGGTAGTTGCGTCCTACAGCTGCAGGCGCGTTTTGTAATTCAAATTGATTATACCTATGAAATAGGTTTTTTTCATACACTGTTAAGGTTTGATTTGTATAAATGCACTTTGAAAGTATTCATTGATTAAGTTAGCTTATAACGTTTACCATTGAAAAATATGATATATTACCACATCTCTTTAGTCAACAAACCTCAGATATACCGATTATCTGAAAGTGTAAATTAAAAACTATTATTAGAAGTTGTGAACCAGTAGTTTATAACCTAATAAACAATACATATATAACATATCTTTACAGTAAATGCGATTAAGACTTCAATGTCCGAGTGTTCATAGTTTACATTTAGTTTAAATAATATATATATCCTAATGGTCAAAATGATGCAATGATAAAACTATTGATTGCATAAATCATAAATATATTTGGACTTTCATATTTACTTTTTATTTTATAAACTCCGATGAGTAGTTTTATAGTACCCATCGATACCTAGACCTATAGTGTTGCCGCATTTTTACCAGTCCTGTTTTGCACGTGATTATATAAATAGTCTAAATATTCGATTTCTTGTATCTTTGGATACTTATAGCCTATAAACCACTTTAAGCATACAATTTTAGGCTTAAAAAATACAACTGCAGTAGGAATGGTCAAAAATATTTACAGCGTTTATATCTTTGTACTGCGAGATACCTGTATAAGGAAATTGTTAATGTACATACTTAGGTCCCATTAAGGTGGTGCAATAAGGCTGTTGGTATTATGATACCCCTGATGCTATTTCTAAATGCAGAAATATTTGTTATTTGTCTAAAAGTGGTAGGAATGTGAAGCATAATTTTGGGACATTATAACATGGCCCACAGAAAAACTCTTGAAAATAAAAATAAGAACCTTTACAGAAGGCTATAAATAAAAAATAACTAGATAGTGAAATTTCTATTTATAATAATGTCATCTCCTTATGTCATAAATTAATAACGGTCACTCCCTGAAGCTTGTCTTATATGCGTAGGCTACTATAACAATTTTTCATGTTTATGTTCAGCGGTTTATTTGGGACATTACAGAATTGTTTACATTTTGAACTTTCCATACCTGCAATTCCTAGTGGACTGATTAAAAATATTTTTATAAAACTGTCACTTTGAAAAAATTATTCTACTTATTAATTATTGTCACTTTAAATAAATTTTTCAAATTTATTTAATTTTTTGTACACAGTTAAACAGAATTGTACATTAAAATATTGTAAGGTGATCCTACTATCGGTACTTTGTAGGTCAATACTATCCTTCAATGAAATAATTTGGCTAGATCTTTCTAATTATGTTGCCGTTACCCATAATCCCCTTTAAACGAGTAGAAATGAAATATTTTTTTGAAACGCCTCTGTTTACGTGTAGCCTACAGGAAGGCACTACTATGATGCATCTATATAAAACTTTCCCTACTATGACCATTCTATGCTTAAAGGTGGATTAGCATTTGATGTTTGAGTATGGTTCCTTGTAGTGTTTAAAATATATTGGGTACTTTGGGATTATATCAACCACACCAGTATGAAGAACACAAAAATATAAATTTATAGAAACAAACATGATAGAATGAAACAACTCTTCAACGCTTACACTTTTTTCAATGAACTTAGAACGTCATAAAACGATGTAGTTGAGTAACAGAACTAACATTCCATCAATCAACAAGCATTTCCAGTTATTGTGATCGGTATTGTTGTCGCTGTTATCTTATCTTTCTTGAGAATCCCGATTACGGCAGGCCGCGCGGCATCACATGATTATTTAAGTTTTTTTGCACGGTACATAATTGCCTTTCCATTACAATTCAATTTATATTTCTGATCAGCCCCTCTAGAATTTGATATTTTACAGATAGGGTACTATCTCGAGGGATGTTTTTCTTTCGTCGAGGCACTCGCATTTTGGGTGGCGGAGTGTAATCAAGAATAAAAACAAGTTTTGTGTGTTTTTTTTTAATTAAGAGTTTAGTTCTTGTTTGGTAATGTTTGTTTTTGATGAATTTTTGTGTTTGGAGAAATGTAGGTGTAAAACACAGAAGTACAACAAAGCGACGCACCAGCAGCTGAACGGGCGGCGAGACTCTGCAATCACGTTATCTACTAGACCGCTCGACTTTGACCTCTGTCTGAGGATAGGGAGGGGTTTGCGATAAGACAATTCCTGTTTTTATATGGACGAAATATTGTTCTACTAACGCTAATCTAGTAATCAGTAGAAGCAAGATGTCAAATTAACGATTCATGTCTGGGTGTGGTCGTTATAATCCCAAAGTACCATTTATATTGTTATGTAAATTGATAATATAAATAGTTTTTTATAGGCATCATTGGACTAGTGTAGAAGAGATCAGATATAGGTTTTCAATGTCTGTACTTAATTACTATTATAAATACTATTGCAAAAGTAAGTCTATAGCTAACCTACAATCAATATTGCTTAGGTTTTACTTTTAAAACTAACTGTCTTTAGCGAGAAAATGCCTCGGTATTGATTGATAATAGCTCAAAAGGTTATGAAATTTGTATAAACAAAACTGTATAAGAGAATTTATTTAATGGTTTAAGACAACTGATCTTATAGTATGTTATCATTGGTAAAAAGGCAGAATTTTTCCAGTGAAAATTGTTATCTTTAGGAAGACTGAAGTAACTGCAGATTATGATAGTGTTACCAATATATCTAAGCAGCTCAGTGGCAGTGCACTAGTCTTACAATCTGTAAAGCCCAGGTTTAAATATATCAGTAGTAATATATTTTGCCTCCAGTAAAAACTAAAATTAATTTTTATTTAATAGAATATTAATACGAAGATTAATATAAACAGTTAACTTTTAAATATTACCATTGTTTGGACTTTTAAATAAAAATCGAATAAAAACCTATTCTATACAAAAATTTTATTTTAAAAATAACTTCATTAAATGAATTAATTTTTAAAATAGAAACTCAAGATTGAAATAAGATAGCTAATGTCACATGACAAAGGAGGGACATTCTCAGAATATCCTCCCACCAAGATGGAATTATAGATGTTTATATACATTCCCCAATTGGTACCCATTTATTTTTTATTGATATTATAAAATATTAGATGAGTATATTTGGAAGACACATCAACAATTCTTTTGTTTTCAATACTATTACCAGTTATGTGGGTTGAAATCATTGATAGATTACACTTATTTCTTAGAACATTTGATTATGGCAAACACAGGCATTTTAATTGTTCCAATTAATTTTGTTCAATTGATGGACAGTTTTTGGAGGTGCACATTGGGATGTTCTTATCTGTCACATGTGCTACTTTTTACGTATATGACTCATCAGATAGATACCATTATATACTCACAATCTAAAATTGTAATGAATAAATTGTGTGACTCTATGGGGATGATTAAATCTTAAACTAGTTTTTACCTTAATAAATGGAGGTAGACAAATCAACAACTTTGATTGCGGCCTGTATGTCATCTTTGCTATCGACAAGATTTTAAGAGAATTTCTAGTGGTAATATATATAGACATAAACTATATTGAAACATGAAATTTGGGATGGATGGAATTAATTTTTAAAAAAAGCGCTCACTATTAGCCTACATCGTTAATAATTGTACTGCAATTTTCAAACAGTAAAATTTACACTCTCCTTAATGAATTTAACAAACAACCATGTCTATAATGAAAAATGTGGAAATAAGATTGGTAAGATGAAAATTGATCTACAAAATGAATCTGTGTAGGGTCATATATCTGTACTAAATCATAAAATTAAGTACTTAGAGAAAGAATTTAAGTTTTTAAAAGATCTTATATATGAACAACTACAAATAGATGACTCAACTAAAGTGTTATTTGTTAATAAACAGAAAAATATGTCACAAAATTTCTTATAAAAACTGAAACAGGGATTACACCAGTAAATAAGCTAACTGTGGTCACTCATAGGTAGGGATATGGCAAAAGTTTTTTATGGAGAATTATCAAGTGGTTTTTCAACATTTGATTATGTACTTCCTGGTGCTGCTTGACAGGCAGTAATTGGTGCTTTAAAGACCAATCCATACATTAATAAACATTCAATAATATCTTGCTAGTTGGAGGCTCAAGTGATGTTGCAAACATTACTGACTATCAATACAGATATTTTGTTGAAGGTTTGATCAATATGATGGAAGATCAGGTGAAAGCACTTCAACACACAAGTATAATATTGCTCACTATGCTATACTGATATCATATTGTTAATATAAAATGAAATTATTAGATCAATTAACTTCAAAACAGAAAATATCTTTTATCATTTTAATAATGTATACGTATATTTTAAATCTTAAATATTTGGTGTCTTCAAAGACACCGTCATATGAATCAGGGGTTCCACATCTGTAGAAGAGGAAAACAAAATGTAAGTTATCTATTTGATTCATATAATTATTGAAGAAGCAACTCAGTTTGGAAAAGATTGTAGTGGGAAATAAATATATAAATAACAGAAAACATTGGAGTAATTGAGAAAAATATAAAAAACATTTTAAAAAATATGGGTTAACATTTACTCCCTGCATTTCTGCAGCTTTTAGTTGTGAAAGACAAATGAGTCAAATGATGGCAGAGAAATTTAAAAAGGAATTTGTAAGGTTCTGCTCTGATGATCTTTCTAATACACATTTAATGTTCCTGGAAACATCGTGTAGAAGAATATCAGCATAGTCATAGTCAAACTACTTTATTCTGTAATATGTACAAGGTACAAAGAATAGCGTCACTACAATGAAACTAAATACTAATATTTAGTAACTTAAATCACATAGTAACTTAAGTCATATATTTTTAGTAAGTCTTTAAATCAGGGATTCTCAACCCCATTCCTATAAACTATGTGAGTGTTATGAGTTTTATATAAGTTATAAACTGATTTTCTGTGGCCAAAATGATGTTTTTGAAAAATGTCTTTAGGTACTTATGAGAATATAAGTAACGGCTGTAAGCAAACAAATGGTAGGATATTTTCATTTATCACATAGGTATTAGTCAAATACCCTTCTTTTTTATTCAAAAACATTAAAGCTTTCATTGAAAACTACTCCAACTCAATTAAATTATAAATTAATTTTTAATCAATCAAATGATTAGCACAAACTTTCTGCAAATTCTTGTTAAAAACTACAATATATTCAATCTTAACATTATGTTTCTTGAAATCAAAACATGAAGACCACATGATTATCTGGTCTTCCTGAAACTTTATGCAAGTATGTATTATAATATTTTTTATGAAAAACTTCAGATTTTTAAGATAAAATCCATTTTATCCCAGTATTACTTAATAAAATGTTTTTAAAAAGAACCTTACAAGTTTAGATGAAATATGTTGAAATTATAAGCTATTAAATAGTTTAAAATATATTATATTGATTTCAAGTTCCATCTGAGGTTTCTTTAACTTTTTGGATTTAGATTCTGAATTATTAAATTAATATTGAATTAAAAATTTACTAAAATTAAAGAATGCTTCTTTATCATTGAATATCTTGTTTATTCAGTCCTATATGTTTAGATTACACCTTACCTATCACAAAAAATTAATATAATGTATAAATATAATTCTTATTCTTTTAAAAGTTCTTTTAAAACAACATTTTGTGTTTGTTTATTCATGGGTTATACATTCTGAATAATTTTACCATTAAAGTACTATCTGCATGTTTAGAATGATTTTGGAAGTAAAAACTCTTTTCATCACACCAACCTGATCAGGTGTAGAATCTGCCCTTCATCAGGGATCAACAAATTTTATCTTGCCAATGAGATAATACACTCATATAAGAATATCATTGAAGGCAAATCATAGTAATAAAAATATATACTATACCAAACCGTCCAAAAATTAATCTCGCCACATCAAGTCAGGAACTTCTTCATTGGCTCCAACACATGTCCAGTACCATTCCTTACCTATAGCTGAAAATGATAGCAGTGTAGAGATATACAACTATGAATGTCGAAAGGAAGTCACTCAGGAAATCTGAATCAAGTAATAAGTATCCCATGACATTTAATATCTCCAGGAGTAAGGGATTCCAATAAATATTTAAGTCTGGTTTAATATATTAATTTAATTATACAATACAAATGTACTTCTTTTAAAATAACTATGTATTAAACATTTCTCTCCAGTTTAAATTTGAAGTTAGGTTACAATCAATTATAAAAGAATAATCAGTTATAAACAGACACTTTTTTTCAAAATTAATATAAAATCATTGTGTATAATTACATAATTAAATTACAGATACAACTGAATGTAACAATTTACATAACAATCACATATCTTTTCTTATAAATAAGTTCTACTATGGTGTACGTAAGCACAATATAATAATAATTAGTCAATCTATTAATTAAAAATTATTCTATATTTAAATATTAATAGTATTTATTATATATTATAAAACTTATTACATAATGTGTCATAAGTTCTGTAAAATGATTTGAAATTTTGTAGTTGCCAATTAAAATTTACTGTCAAGAAACAGAAGTTTCCACAACTATTCAAAAAGATGTGAACACGAATAAAGATTAGTGAAAATTGAATACAACGTATCCAGACTAATTTATTACACACGTTGCTGTATAAAGTCATCTCAACATTAAACCATCCAAAGGATTTCACAGATTATCTTTTTGATTTCTTAAACCAATAGTATGTGTAGTGCTTACTAAAAAAATAAACATATTTTTATTTAGATCCCTTAAGATAAATAATTTAAATTTAAGTTCATTGCACTTAACCTTGTTAACAAAGTCTGTTTTGGCAGTCAAATCCGTGTTTATTGTTTTTAAATGTTTGCCAGGGGCATTCTAGCTGTTTGTTACCCTGGCTTTCTTATATTTATTAGGTACTCGTCTCATGGCACAATGAAGGTGTTAAATATATTGTATAATTAGTATTATAAATACTTTATTTCAACAGAGGATATTTTGTTGTGGTGTTATGTATAATATGAAATTTTCCCTTAAAACATATGAATTCCCAATAAAACACAGACTAGTATTATCGGTGTGTTGATTTATTTAAATATTGGTCTAGCTAAGAAATAATACAAATATACTTAAAGTACTATATAATAATAATAATAATACTTAAAGTAATATTTGCAGTTAAAGATGAAAATTATATGAATAACTAAATTTTACTGTAAATTGAATATTTAGTAGGAGTGAACTGAGATATATCATGAGATTATAACAATCAATAATACATTAATATATTCTTATAAAGAGTCGAAAACGTTTGAAAAATATATTTTCCACCAACAAGCTTTAATGAGTATTTCTCATATCTCATAAGTTGTCTTAACCTTAAATAAGTCACGTGAAGTAATCGACTGAAATGTAAATTTTATTTACTATCCCTTCCAATGCCATTCAAAATGTAAATGTATTCAAATACTAAAAATACATGTTGTACATAAAATTGAAGGTAAAACATTTGAATGTAGAACTTTTCATATATCAAGCCAAGTCATGTTGTGTATCGTTTTTACTGTAAAAAACATTTTAGAAAAACAAAATTATAAAAAATTGTTTCAAAATTATATAAAGCGTGTTTTTTACGGGAGAGGATTTGTCCTTATGCCTTTAAGGTCAAACTCCGTGTAAATTTTTGAACAGTTTCTTTAGCAAAGACTGACATATTTAGTCAGTATGATAAAAACGGGTGATAACCTTTGCAGTAAAAGTCACAAGTCCTATAGTCTAGGTATGTACCTACACTCGTGGTCAGATAACTTAAACTGCGCCAGCTTGTGAAATTATGACCAGCAATCCTGCGGTCTACACCTCGTACACCTTGTAGCCAGTGTTGCCCTTCGCCTGGCGGTCAGTTTTACGTGTCCAATAGGCGGGATTTCAACGACTCGCTTGTAGGTCTAGTGGAAGTGCATACCTGTGGCCTACCAATCAACAATAACACAGACCCAGTTTTTAAAACTGTAACCGGATTTAGTACTAGAGGCAGGACGTGAGTTGGATGACTATTTGGCTGACATTAATATGTTTCCAGACTTTTGGATCCAATCGATTTATTTTAAACAAAACTAGTTTTGGCATTAGGATATGACACATTTTTTACTCATACTATAAGTTTACTGTAAATAAAAAGTTTATGATACCTATAGCATATGAAGTCATTGGTATGTATCAAAAGGAGGAAAACGTATACATTTGCTATGAAACTAATTTATTTTACATTTATGTTAATGACCTCATTGAAATCTTGTAAATTTTCAATGCTATTTGAAGTGAAACGCTTCTAGATATAAAATTAGTAAAAATATAATAAACTGGAACCGACATTTTTATAAGTAATACAGTATAAGCCTACTACTATATAAACTGAAATTTACTTTGGAAACAAATAATAAATAATATAGAAGACTTTAACCAAAAATAAATCCCAAAACACGCTGTCATACAAATCTAAAAATTAGTACTTTAATCAAAAGTAAATCACAAATATCAGTGTTAAAAACATAGTCTTATTCCAAATTTTGTAACGATTAAAATAAAACGAAATTTCGTTAAAACCCGTAACATAACCATGCAGTATTGGGGATAGGATCTTTTATGAATTGTTATGTAATCTAAATACTAAAACACAATTGGAAAACAATTGGACCTACATAAACTTGGTTTATGAATAGAAAAGAATTATACAATTAAGACTCATACTGTGCATTTTGAACAACCACATTGTAGCATACATGTTAAAAAAAATAGGACATTTCAGTATATTATTTCATTTCTACATAAAGGTTAAATCTTTACAAAATTTTATATTACAACTACAAGTTACAATATTTGATTCTTAACATTTACAAAAATACAATATAAAACTTAATTGTTTCTTGTATCATAAAATCATTTAAGATATGCTTAACAAATTTAGTTAATGATATATATGGACTAATCCTAATGAATATGTATCTATAAATTAACTTTGGAATCAAACAATACATAATATAGAAGGCAATTACTTGTATACAAATCCCAAATACGCTGTCATAGAAATATAAAAGTATGACTTAAATTGAACATAGATTACAAATATAATGGGTAAAGCAGCCTAAATTTTTTGTATTTATTATCTGTTTAAGAGATTAAAAAAGATAATAAATAAAAAGTCTTGTTACCTTAGTAACACGTGTGGTGATTCGGATGGATACTTCCATAATAACTGTTTTTTTTTATATATTCCATATGTGAAAATAAAAATAATATGACCAAACATGGTACATAAAAAGAAAATTATTACATGTTATGTATGATTCCTATTGTGTATTTTGTACAACAATATATAAAAAATACAATGAAAATTAAATTTCTTTTACGAAATATAAAAAATTCCAACACAGTATTTTTTGGAACCAAACAACAAAAGAAAGACATTACTGTAATAATCATACATTATGTTACTTTGCATACATCAAACATATAAAAATTAAACAGACTATTTTATTTCTACGTGAATAGAAATCTTTGCAAAATATGTTTTACAACTACAAGTTATCACCAGTTTTTCATGTAACCAATCTCATATTAATTACGGCTAATTAGATGTCAGAAATGCGTAAATTATATTACGCTATACTACATAAATCACAAATTGCAATGTATAAAAAGAATGTGGTATTACAGAAAGTAATGTAACACAGTCTGAAGAACAATATTTGACTCTTGAGATTATTTTTTGTTAAGCTGTGTGATAAGCAGTTAAGCTTATTATAAACCGGATATAACAACGAATAAGCAACAAATTTAATAAGTTGTTGACTACAAACACAAATGTAGAAATCGTCCATGTGATTGATTTGAAACTCTTTACTATTGCTGCAAAGTAAGTAAAATTTAGATCTCTTATTTCACAATCTTTCTCATTCACAAAACAACTATAAACATTGTAGATGAGGTAGTTTCATTGTAAGTAAATTATGCCTAAAATATATTGAATTATATATAATAATAATAATACTAACTTTATTTTCCACCATTTACAAACAAATACAAAACAATATACATTCTTTGGAAATACACTGACCAAAAACCGGTAGCTGGTCAGCGTAACAAAAACAAAACAATGTACAAAAAATAAAATAAAAAGAGTCCTTTCCTAATAAAAATAATATTCCTGCCAAAAAGCTGCTCTCCATGACGTCTGCATCTGATTAAAACGTCCAGAGGCATATGATGAGATACAGTACACATTTATACACACATACATATAGTATACATAAATATAAAATACAATAGACAAAGTTGTCATTCACTAACCTAAATTCACAATAAATCTAATATATTAATTAAAAGTTTGGCTAATACTAATTACAAGGAAAAAATAACAAAAGTTTTAATAATGGTAAAATAAAATAAATTCTGAATTTAGTGTACTATTTGAAAAAATTAAAAATTGAATATTCAGCTCAAAACATTTGTTAAATCACCAATATTAAGATGTGTCAAAAGTCAAGCTTTCAGCATTTATAGACACATATCCTGTATTGACTACCATAAATTTTACCAGATTATGTTATAGATTAAAACAAAAAATGTTTGCCATATAATGTATAGCCCTGTCTAGCTTAGTTTTCTGTCTGTCCATATTGGGGGGTTTTTATTTGTAATAGTTTATATCTCAGTGATGGTTTGTGATATCAAAACTGAAACTATATACGTTTAATAGTCTAAACCGTCACATCTTAACAATTTGAGTGCCACAGCGTCGCCAATTTTGACTTTCCGTTTTTCGATAATATTTTATATAGTACAAGATTATTTTGGCCAAATAACCAGACAGCTGTATTCAATAGGTTCCAAACTATCAATAAATATGAGTTTTATGTTGTTTCTCTACTATTTATCTGTGAAACTTAGTTGTTTGGGTACTTATCAAGAAGCCACTATTTTTGGACGAGTTTTCCTTACCGGGGACAAAACCAATTATAGTAAACAACTAACTTTATTTAACCAATTTTGGAATTTACAAGTTATTACGACAGTCAATGAAATCAAAAACTATAAGAACAAACGTTTCATTATTCGAAAATGTCAGGTCATTCGTGTGTCTATTTGGAGACGATTTGGAGATAGGAAGTATAACTCATCGAGTATTATTCGATTCGTTAAGGAAGAAGGAACGTATAATGAAGTTTATTTTGATATCTGATAAGGAAAACTCGTCCAAAAATAGTGGGCTGTGATAATACCGAAGTGCCTGTGTGATGACTCAGTCTTCCAGTCACACGACGTAGCGGACGAGTACCGTGTTGCGTAACTGCCATTCTTGTTGTTTATGTGCCGATAACCAAGCATTTGAGTAAATAAAAAATAAAATAGTAACTTATACTGTATTTTAATGTATTTCTCTACAAAAGTAATGTAGTGTTGTGTCCAAGCGAAAAACGTGAATTTTCACTGTAAATATTATTAGAGTTATTATTTAGTAAACGTAAACTTTTATGTAAATATGTTAGCAAGTATTTGATTAGCAACATTTACCAATCATATTTATTTGTGTTATATTGATGTTTTATTAGATTTATTGGGAAAACTACATCATTACTAAGTAATTTCTAAACTCTGACAAATGAAGTTCAGTTTATAAAATGTCGGTACCGGGCAGCATTTTGTTAATACATATAATGCCATGTTTTAAAAAATACTAGAATAAGATATTACACGAGGGTTTCATTTTGAAGTATATGGCCTCTATCATGGTATAAAGAAAAACTCTTAAAAATACCGTACACACTCAAATTAGGTCGAAACTTAACTTTTTATACAAAAGTAAAAAACTTTTTTATAAATACTGAAATTTTTATAAATCATATTTTTATTTCTAACGATATGTATCATATTCTGCATTTAATAAAAAAAAACAACAACAAAATTATGGAAATCTGTTTGGTAGTTATTTTACAACAGCTTTTCCCCCCAAAAGTTTACAAATATGCGAAAAACAGTGTGGCACTTTATGCATATGCCTTCGGAATACACCCGTGGCACTCAAAGGGTTAAATATTCTTTAGTAATACATTAAATTTAGTAATATTGACGACGTAACAAAAACTGTGGCATTTTAACAATTTCAAGGCCTCAAAGCAAGTTCTATTTTAGACTGCATTTTGGTGTTGCATTGAACGTTACTCAACGAAGAATTACAAAAATACTTTTGACTTTTCAAATAAACCATAATTAATTTATTTAGACCGTTAGAAAATAAACAAAGGAAGAGCAAACATAAGTTGTTTAGTTGTGAGTGAGTAATCTTTTACCAATACAATTACATTCTTCACATATGCAGTGTAAGTTTAAGGCTCTGATCAATGAAATCATCCATATTTTAGCATGGTCTTGTAAATGAGCTGATTTCATTTAAATTTTAGAGCTGAGATAATAGGTAAAGAGTAAACTATTTTCCCTTATTATTTGTTTACCATCCACAACTATTTATTACTTAACACCTTTTCCCAAGAATAGTTAGACCATTAAACAAACAGAGCTTCAGTTCAATATCTCAAACCGCCACTGATATATAAATTATTACGAAAAACAATAAACGGAAAGAAATATAGCTAGCTTAAATACGGGATTTTATATGTTACAATGGTCCCTGAATATTGAAATAGTTTTAAGTAAATTACCTACTATGGAAATTGAAAAATTTTGTCACATTTCTGTCTGTTTCAATTACATATACTGGTATACTAGCTTGGGCCATTTACCTTGTTTAATTTATCTATAATGGCAACAATAAAAATGCTTCTTCACGTGATTCACTTCAAATAAGAGCCTGTGGCATTTTTTTTCAACTTTTGAACCTCTTAACAATTAATTGTAAAATAATATTTAGTTAAACATGTCTACTTTCAATTAAAAATTATATTATATCGTAAGCGTTTTCACTAAGTTTTCCATTATTACAAAGTACAAGTGAGATGTCACATTGTTGGGGCTATACATTCAAATGGAATTTTGCAAATAGATATACAGTATGTATTTTAATGGTACTCATATCAACTGACTTCCGGACCCCAAAATTTTATCTCTTCAAACTAAAAGTCCAATCCATTGGAAAATAATATGGCTATGACATACTTGTTATTCAATAGGTAATTGCGGGCAAAGCTACGAGTAAATGCTAGTTAATATAAAGATGTATATACATATTTTTGAAATAGGAATAAATATATACATATTTTAGATGTTATTATTAGAATATAAATAAGTTCAACTAAGGCGTAATGTATGCAAACTTACCTGAACCCTTTTTTCCTTTTATATCTTGACCAACATACATTTCTCTAACTTTCGGAGCCTTATAACAATCTTCACGAAAGAGCCCCTTTCATACTTTTCTGTAAATAAACCATCATATTAAAAAATGATCATAGCTGTTAAATCAGTGATAAATTAGATTAAGCATACATCAGTATTTTATAGTAACAGAATAACCGTGATTTGCTATGCTATTTGCTTATTTTACTTATTTTATTGTCTACCCGCTACTGCTGTGTATTAAATACTTTAATAAATAATTATTCATTAATTTTATTAGTGAAAGTCTTAAGTAAAAGACTTAAGTAAAAGTCCTAAAATTTCCCTGTACATCACATATTTTGCTACTCTCATATTGCAGAATCACAAGACTGTCAGGAGACATATGGAGGAGAATGTCAGGAGAGCCCCTTTAATATTATAAATATTGATTTTTCTTTTCTTTTTGAGGTAAGGTTATAAGTTTGTTGTTAATTTAGTATGGTTTTAAAGATTTCAATAGATTCAATTACTTTAAATTATCTTTTGTATTTCAAACACTATGGACAATGTTTTTTGGGTAAAAACATAAAATATGTACAATATTTAAATTCTAACTAATGTCATATTTCATTACATTAAGAACAATCATATCAAAGTTACTAATTAGATAAATTTCTTTCTAATTTCACACGTGCTTTGTGAAGCACATTAAATGTATAAATGCATTAAATACAATTATTGAATAAAGACTTTTTGAACCTGAAAGTCATACTAATGGTCATACATCTGTCGTTAGTACAGTTTTAACACTTTACGAGAAAAAAACATTTAAAATCATATTACTTAAACTTTTCACCTTTTCGTCTTTTATATTAAGCCCTAACTATTACCATTTGCTCATTATTTAATTCATCATAATTATTTCTTGTATTTTTTATTAGCACGTTGTATTTGTATTTATCGAGGATTGCAATGAACATATAGACAGTTAATAAATATATAAGGTTATCAATACTTCCACTATTAAAGTTGTATAATATTTGTGATATAAATATTATATATAATATAATAGTATTCTGCACATTTTGTTGGTGCCACCCCACTTTAAGGAGTATCCCCCAATATTTTTCATGTTTTAGAAACTTTTTCAATTGAAATGTCACAAGCTAAATCCTATATGTTATCCATAGAACAAAAATTCCTTATATTGTTTTGTATGTTTAAAAAAATAATTGTGAGAGTTTATTATTGCTTAGCGGATCTAAATTATAATTTCACCTAGTAATAAACTGTCGTGATTGTAGTAAAAGATTTTCCTTATTTCCGGAGGTAAATATTGCATTCACTTATTTTGCACTGCTATGTTGCAGTTTTAGACAGTACAACAATAATAATTGCTATTTGTTGTTAGTTGAGCCTTTATATTCCTGTATGAGAAATAACATTAGTAACAATAACCTTAAACTCACAACGAATATAAATACCGAGGTATATAGTTTGATACAAAGATAGAGACATGTATGTAAACTACAAAGAACAGACTTAAATTTTAAGGGTGTTCCACATGTGTATAATATGTAAAATTAACCATTATGTTATGGATGTCTATAAATCAACTGGACTTATAACCATCAATGGTAATAGATGTTTGGTAATTTTGTTGTATTACAATCACTAGTACACTCAACAACATATTTTAAGTTTTTTTTATTTTATACTAGGAAAGCAAATTTGTAATAATAATTAGTAAAGATGGGAAATGAATATTTCTGTCATACAAATTTAGTTATTAAAACAAATATAAATGGCATGATAAGTTCTTAAACCATGTTTTGTATTAATATCTTTAGTTTAAGTTTAGCAATATAGTGTCTCAGCAATATCTTTGTCTGGAAATATTTTGAGTTTTTAATACTTTTTAGGGTTTTTTAATGGCGTTCATATATTTATACGTTATATACCTAGAAATCTAAACTAAAATTTATAATTTCTGTTTTCTATCTTATTATTTGTAAAACTAAATTAGTTTTAGTAAATATGATCAGTAAAACATAGGAAATGAATAATTCTGTTTAAAAAATGTTTAATAGTTAATAAATATTAATCAGGCGATAATTCTTTATACTGTTTAGTTTCAATAAAATTCACATTGTAATAATAAAAATAAATATTTTAAATTTTTAAGCTTTTCAAACAAAATTTAATATTAATAGCTTTATTTTTTTACTAAGCAATAGAGTAATATAGGGCCTTAGCAAAATATTTATGGCTGTAAGTATTTTTGAGTTATTAATATTTGTCTAAGGCCTTAGTTTATAGGAGCATATTTATATATTTATATTTATAAACCTACAACTCTAGACTAAAAATGTATAACTTTACGTTAAACTAAATAGATTTCGTAAAAACGTTTTGCTGACTAATTCTTTCCGGTGATAACAGAACTAACTGCTAAGGTACTCCAAATCAATGGTTTAAATAAACTTACTCAAATCAGGAGTATGAGGCTGATCCCTGAAGCCGCTTGGATCGTAGTCAGGATCGCTGTCTGTATCGTCTATAGCTGATGACATTTCAACTTCACTTTCTTCTTGTTCAAGAAGCTGGCGAACAGTAGCTTCATTGACTGGAGACCTCGATGGCTTTTTCTTATTTACTTTGATAATTCTAACCAATTTTATAACCGTAAAAATCGATAGAAAAAGCACTTATAGCAGGTGTAACGCACTCCCAACATTTTAAAACTTAGATCAAACACATTTACATCTTGGATCACTAATAACTGTTTATTACATGCTGTCTCATAACAAAACATAGAAAGTTAACTATATAGTCGGATGTTCCACCACTACCCCACTATATATTACCATAACGAATAACGCGTAATGATGGACCCCAACGACCAACACCCCACGACCATACCACTGACTGAAGGAACTAGGCATACAGCAGCCACCTAGCGCGAACCTTGGAGCGGATATTATCGTGTCTGCATCACAGTCCCCCACCCCCTCCTCATCACTCGCGACGTGACCACGTGTACTATCAGTAACCAAGAATACACGGCGACACCGTTGATTAGTATGACTGTCTGTATTATCACCGAGACTCGCTAGCATATCTCTATCTCTGTAATAATTATGGCCTGTTAAGTTTTCATAAAAAGTTAAGTATTGTTTTTTAAATATTGGGAGAGTAAAAAAGAACTGTTTTGCTATAAAAACATATTAAATTTAAAAATTAGCCTATATTATAATTTGAAATATAGTAATATTTTTGTACAAATAAAGAAATGCAGGAAATTGTGGAAATACAAAGGTGGAATCTAGATTGAACTGCAGATAGGGAGTTATTCCTTCTTTTCAGCTTATCATTCAAAAAGAAATAAACATTAGTTTCCTCACGGGGACTAGGGTAGTGAGATATCGCATATCCTTTTTTTTTTCAAAAACCATTTATGGGCGATTGCATTGCTACGGTGTTACATTTGTACAACCTTATGTGCTTTTATACAATCATAAAAAGGTAGATTAAATTGATTTTAAAGTGTATCAAAATACTTCCTAATATATATTTAAGATATTTAATTTTATACATAATTTACTGTATTAGCAGTAGAAAAACATGAAAAACTTCTATTACGAGTGTTACAAAACCTATCTTTCTGAAGAGAGCCAATGTCTGGGTAAGTACTTTGGAAGTCCCAATAGGGATTCAGTTTACAGACTGGTAGCTATGTTGATTGTAGCCCCTTTGGAAAATGTTAAATCTAATGCACTTTTTCTACTTTATTTTTAGTCCTATAATTCTGTGATATGTTTCATATTAAAGATATAAATGTATTTTACGCATCCAAAGGCTTTGTAGTTTTTTTCGGTAGGTTTGTCAGGTTTTTGCGAAAATTATTTGCAGATAAAATTAATTTGTATTTATTAACAGACATAGAACAAATCAAGTAGGCAAATAACACCCTTTCTTAAAAACAAATAAAATAGCATGTCGTGTATAGTCTGTAAATATATAATTACTCTGCAATATTAGGACCATTCTTGAGGTACGAAAAAGAAGTAATTTCTATTGTATATGCCAATAATAAGTGTACGATCAAATATGCTTCATAAATAATTAATCCCTTATATGGTACTTGCAGTTAACAGTTTCATTTTTTTAAATCAGGGACACAATGAGCACATTATTTTTAAGTGGCAGTCCAAAACACCTGTTTAAATGTGTATAAATTATTATACTGATTATTCTTGGCCTTGACAGGGGATTAAATACAAAAACTATCTACAGTTTAAGCCAAGTCCATAAATATATTTATTAATGGAGTTATAAGTGATTTTTCATAACCAGTGGGGCGTAGCCCGCAGGGATGTTCGAAATAGGAATAGACCTAGGAGTTAATCAGAGACTAAGAATATCCATGTAAAATTTCAGTTCAATTGGTCCAGTACCTTTCACGTGATTGAACAACGTAAACACAAATACAAAAATATACGCTATTAGATTTTTATATAATAACATAGTATAATGTATTTTTTTTATAAATCATCCTGAAGTGATTAGAAATAAGTTTTTTGGGATACTAACAATATATGTGAACAAGAAATAAAGTAATAATGTAGAATAATGTAGAAAAGCGTTAAATAAATATTTGTACATAACAACATTAATATAAGTCTGATATTTCACAAATATTAACCATCACGTAAACACACATATATATGACAGCCAGTCTAAACGTATCTTATTTGAAGAACAGCGTCGTCAGGTGTACACTTCCAAAACCCCTCGCAGATCGGAAGTTCCTTTTGATAAAGAACTTCCGGTGAGTTGCGAACTTAGCAGATTCTCATGGGAAGTAAACAATCCGTACTAATCTTAAATTTATTTCCTGTATTGTACTCACAAATAGGAAATAAAGATTTAGTTAGTTTTTAAATATAATTAAAGGTATTAGTTCTATATCATACCATGGTTATGAAATACAATTTAAATTTAGTAGAGCTGTGTACTTGTCACATGTAGTATAGATTACTATTATTCATATTGATACATAATTACCGTTCTTATTAGTCCATATAAAATGTAACTAAAATTGTTTAAATTCCTATGAGGTATGAGTAAAATGTTGAAATCAACACATGAGAGGTCACATGAAGGCCATTTGTTCACTTTTTATATTTTTAAATTTTAATTCAATAGGAAAACCCTTATAAAAATCCTGTGACTGATTTAACTGTGTCTCAGAATATGTTTATATTTTTTACAGTAGATTCTGTAGTAGTTTAAGAATGGAAATTAATGAAACAAAATATAATTTTTTATTCTAAAAAAATTAATGAAACAAGGGGAGACTCATCTCTTCAATGGAGAATTCTAAATACCTATAAGAACTCCGTTGACAAAGTGGAACTAGATAACGGAGTATTCTTATCTGATCCGTCTTTAGTAGCTGACACAATTAACAATTATTTGTTCGAAGTACAGTCAAGTCAATATGAAAATTGTGTCAATGAGCTAAACGTAACACCTAGGCTGACGTCCTTTTTTACTTTTCCTACAAATGAAAATGAAGTGTTGCACGTAATTATGAAAAACAAAACATCTTCAGGTTTTGATAATATAAGTGTAGCATTAATCGAACTTATTGCACACATAATATCGAGAGCAGCGAGTGCGTGTTGGTCAAACTGTCAGCGCACCACTGCCCGTCAAAACAGGGGTGCCGCAAGGCTTTCTCTGCCACTTTATTCTTGATTTTTATTAACGATGTATTAGAGAAAAAAATTTAATGCAAAGATCAGTGCATTCGCTGATGACATAGCTTTTTTATACTGTCAAACAAATAGCATACACAATTGTTACGGAACCAAATTAATGAAGATCTTTCAATTTTGAAACATTGGTGTAAATTAAATAAAATGTTAGTAAACGTTGAAACAACAAAGTATGTAACACTCGATTTTAAAGATTTTAACTTTTATTCTGATTTAAAATTTCATGAATTAAGTTATACGGATAACATAGGAGACTTATGTAACTGTAAATATATTACAAAGGAAGACAATTTTAAATTTTCTTGGAATACTTTTTGATTCAAAATTAACATGGAAAATCATATAACAGTCTTGCAAAAATAAACTTAAATCCAATATAAGAAAATTTTATTTTTTGTGAAATTTCTGTGATGACTGATTGTTACGAATTCTGTATTTTGCTTTGGTAGAGTCAAGCCTTCAGTATGGAGTTGTTTGCTGGGGAGGGACGTATAAATATTTAATAGAGAGGTTAAGAGTCATACACAATCATTTTATGAGAATAATTACGCACAAAAGAATACGAGAGAGCTCCTTTCCTATTCGCATTCAATTTAAAATTCTACCACTGCAACATTTGTTTATTTTTAAAACTCTTATGCTGTTTTACACTAGAAGTGGTAATTTAGGAACAACGGGCTTAAATTATCCTACCAGAAGCACAGACCGGCGAATGTTCAGAACGCCTAAAGTCAACAAGTCAATACTAAAGCATTCTTTTCTTAACAATGGCCCAAATATTTTTAATAAATTGCCTTATAACATTAAAATGTGTGTGAATGTTAGATAATTTTGTAGTAAATTAAGAACGTTGCTGTTATTACAAGAAAACTGTGACTCATTTTACAAGAAATAATTTCCCCCTATAGTTTATAATTTGAGTTATTATATAAATCATGTGTACAAATAAATTAGTATTTAATTAACATAAAGAAATATGTAAATAGCAAAGAATCATGTATTTTACTTGTGTACATTTAACATAATTTCTAGTTTCTAGTTGAGAAGGAAGGGTTATTGAGATATATTTTTTAGTTTGTAAGATAAAGATTGTAACAAGGAAAGTTTTTTTAGTTCTGTTGGTGATTCATGCAGTCCATTATTAATCTTGTAGTGCAGGCGCCACGGGGAGCAGCCCGGCTAATATCTTAAAGAATCTATAGACTGGACTCTGATAAAAAACCTGTTTTATTTTGTTATCCAGTGACCACACTACTTGCAAAAGTGGTCAGTCAATTCCGAGTTATTATAATTATGTATTGATGTACATTTTATGTCGGAATAAATTCATTATTCATTCATTATTCGTTATTAATATATTCATATACTACTTTAAATTATCTATAAATAACTGTGCTAATAAAAACATGTTAAAAGTTCTATACAATTTACTGTAATACTTAGATTATGTGGGAGGTTATGCGAGAACAAATACTTTTTCGTATAAATAAAAAAAATCTATTAGTAGGCTACTTCAAAAGAAAATAAGTATAATAAAACAACAACTTGTTAAATGTAGCCTAAATTGAATTTATTATAAGTGAGTGATTGTAAATTTCTGTATCAGACAAAATTGCTGAATTGGTAAACACAATTTGTATTAATTTGAAAACAAAATGAGTTAAGGACTAACATATCTTGTAAAGATGTATATGAGAGAAAATCATATGAGTTCCCTAGCTGCTGATATTGTTAATCATAACATTACTACAGATATTTGAAATTGTGGCAAGCTGCCACGGGTGCGATCTATTGCGTGCAATCATTACTTTGATAATTTAATTTAGAGAACAGTACACGGGTATCGGTAAGAATATTTTGGTTGAAATGTATATAAATTCTTCGCCCATGATCTTGTTGTGAATTCAACGTTTAACTGTATAATATATACCTGAAAATGGCCAAATAGATAACTGTAAATACGAATAATTTCACATAATTTACTTTAGCCTAAACAAGTAAGACAATTAATTAATATGGTTAAATGTTTCAAAGTTTGGTGCGAACTCGATATTTACTTGTATACACATTCAGGTATGTAATCCCCAGCAATGTCTAGTACAAAGGGAAAGAATAAAAACTTTCCAGGAAATGAACCAAATAATGGTAATGCTGACCACACTACTTATCAGAATGAAAGACATCCCTTTGAGGTCTAGTTTTATATGCTTAGCAATATTAAGTATAATCATCATTACATAATATAATGTAAAGTAACTTTTTGTGTTTGTCTGTTTGTGCATCTGTACTACTCAACGGATTTGATACGATTTTCACTGACGGCTTCGTTACAAAATAGGGGGGATTTTAGGTATGATACATCAATTATTGAAAGTTGAAAAAAGTTTGTATGGTGCGAAAATTGATATTTTTAGCTCTTTAATTGTTATTACTGACTAAACCTTACGACTTGTAACAAAATAATGTACTAAGAAACTGTACCTTTCAAAAAAGCCTACAAAAAATTCTGCGGTAGCATATATCTATATCCAACAATGGCAATGTGCCATTTCTCGCTCTCCCTCGCTCGAAGCGTGGGAAGTGTGCAACAGAGACTGGTTGTTTAATGTATCCATCATCGCTAATTGTAATGATTTGTAATGTAATGTAATATTTTTAACACGTTCATATCTCTATTTCATAAGAGTGTTATTATTTTTTTAAGAGAAGTACAACACGTTTAGTTTGCAGATTTTAACTACTTTAAAACCTTTTATTTCATTCGATGTTATTGTTACACTTTGCAGTAAGCTTCTACCAAAATTTTAAAAGTGAGGTTTTTATGATGTGTATTACAAATTTTTTCAGGAAACAGAGTTAAATTATTGATGACAAAAGTTATTATATTAATTTTTATAAATGTTTAGATTTTAATTTCTATTTTTTCACTGTCACCTGGACTTTTAAGCAATTTCCCGTTATTGAAAACAAAAGAATACAATGTGATAGTAATGAAGAGGGGAGTGTTAAGACATTATGTCTAAAGACTAAAACTATTGTATACAATTCTCTCACGGTCCGATACCTCAGACTATCCGGAAGACCTCGCGGAAGAAAAGTTTTATTGAAATTCAGAAGAAAAAATAACTGTATAATATCTCAGTCTTAATTCCATCCAAATAATACCAACTTTAAAAACCCTGTCGGTGGTGAACAATGTGGAAAGCCTTAATTGCCTAAAAAGAGAATTAAATTGTCCTCATTTTGACTTAACGGAAGCCATTTTCGAAGACATAAAGAAACAGCGGAGATTGTGGAGATTGATGAAACCCAAATTTATATGCATATATTAGCCTACGTTATTGGTTTCAAGAAAGAGGGACAGTACAGTAATTAACTAAGTTAGTGTGGTGTAATAGAACAATGCAGATTAGATTGTACGTTATGGAGAAATATAAAATTTTATCAAATATTTTGAAGAATTTTGAGTTATTGATATTAGTTTGAAGCTTTTCAAGATTAAACTATAATTTTTTTGTATGAATAGGGTTAATAATCTTCACATCTGTTGTGAGGACACCCTGATGAGTTGAACAAGAAAGTAAAGATAGGAGATAGCTCAAAATAAATCTTTTGATAAATAAAGAAGAGAATTAAAAAAGTTCAGTTGTGGTGCTTCAAACGCTCGTTTCTTGGTATACTGGACGAAAGTTCTGTACGTCAGAACCACACTAGCGTAACTCCAAATTTTTCGATATTCTGGTTTTGAGCATTCTGTATATATTTTTTTCTGCTTTATAAAGCCATAACAATGTAACTCCTTAAAAAAAAACCTAGCAGGAAATAGGAGTGTTTGAAATAGCTTAATTCCAAAGGGATGTAAGAACCAGAACAGCGTAAGGTCACTTAATATGTTATGGTCCTCACAAAAATTTAAAAAGTACAGAGCGTAACTCCAGCTGGGGAGTTACGCTACTCTGGCTCAACTTTATTGTTGCTAGAATGGTTGATACAAACAGCTGTTTTATTTTCTAGAGTAGTTGTGCATGTCTCAGCTGATTGGTCGAATGTGAAATTTACATGAATTGATGCCCTAACCTAAACTTATAGTTTCATCAACATGAGCAGCAGAGCGAAACTTATTTTACAATTAGCTTTGGAGGACAATGTAAATAATTCTCAGCAATTACTATTATTACCAGAACAAACTACTAAAGAAAACAATGAAACAAACGTCTTAAGCTTGTCTTCGATGGACACAAATCCTGCACCCTCATTGACATCATTACAGGTAAGCTTGGTTAAAATATACTTATACAATTACTTGTGTTGCAAACCAATTTTTTTACTGTTATAACTCTTAGCCCTCATTTTTTTCTAACAACTGGTATTATTCTTTTGTTAAACCTCTGGGTCCCAAAACTTGTTAAAAACTCTCCAGCAACTTCATCCCTACCACTTATAGGGTTAAAACACTTATTGGTAATCAAATTGGTATAGATTGATAAATCTGTTTACAATACTGGTGTGAGTTACTTTCAAGTGGCTGAGCCTATCCGTACAAAATTAAATTATAAGCATACCACAACAATAATTATACTATTAGCCTATTTTCACTGAAGGTCGTAAAAATACAATAAATTTATATTTTGCAGGCAGTTGATCCGTTTGTTCTTCTCAACAATGAAAATGAATATATAATGGAAGTCGAATCAGAAAGTAATAAAGAATTCGCTACTGATGAAAATATTGTTTGGAATGATGGTATTACCAACCAGGATTTTCAGTCATATGATATCTCCTTTTCATCGCAAGGTAAGTGTTCATCAAGAATGTTTTAAACTCACTACTATAAAAGACTGCAGTATAATAAGCGACCACCCGTCGAATACCAGTATATCGATAGTCAATATCGAAACTATTGAGTACATAAACATTCGAATTATAAATATTTAAAATTAATAACATTGTCATCTGTTATTATTTTAGATATTACAGCTGAATTAGACTGTGAATTGAAATAACTATGATGTAATTACCGGTAGGATATTTTGGTTGTGGTAGATAATCACGAATATCGATACTACGATTATATGAATAGTCGATATACTGTTAATCGACTCATGGTCATTTATTATATTGCAGCCCTATAAAACCATTCACCATGATGGGAAAGTTTTGTAAATTATAGTAGACTTGTTTTTTGTCATACTACACAAATAATAGCTATTTGTATACTTAAGCTTACCCATGAAGTGAGTGTTTTTTCGTTCTTACAGATTAAGTGTGTTACAAGTACATTCATACGTATATATTTATCTTAATTTTTGGTGCCATATACAACTAATTCACATTTTTAAAGCTGCTTTGATGATTGCAAACTGCTAAAAATATGTAGTTTACCATGCTTGATATTGCAATTTTAATCTCAAGTTTGACATTCGGCCTTCTTTTTTGTAGAGACAAATTTTTATGTTGTACAAAATGTGAATAAAATTTCAATAAAAACAAATGTTTTGTCATACTAATTTACAAATGATTCTACCAAGGCTTTCATACATTAGTTCATACTGGACCTAAAAATGTGATGCTTAAACACTTCTAATTATATATACTTTAATTATGATCTTCAGCGGTTGTGTTTAATCAAGTTTTAAATTTATAATACCACATTTATAACCGATAATTCACAATTTCATATTTTTCAGGCCTAGTTGCTGAAGAAGAGGATAGTCTTCAAGAATTGGCTGTCTCTGGTAATGCAGATATCCCATCACCAGGAACTTCTGTTTTTGTCATCTAACGTAGATGACACTGATATTGATAGCACATACTGTCCTCGTTTCAACTCAGAGTCAGAACTATCTACTGATGAGTCTATAGTGAGTATTCCTAGAGTTGCTTCAAAGGTTTCAAGTGACAGTACTTCTTATGTGAGGAGGAGCCAAAAGATAGCTCAAGACAAAATTCTACTGGTTCCTTACACTGATTCGGACACGGAGGAAGAAGCAAACAAAACCAATCCTAATGTAAAAAAAGGAAAGAAGAGGGTGAGGAATGAAAACAAATGGAAAAAATGTGTGAGGAAACAGCTAAGAGTTAGTGGAAAAAACTATCTTAGTGCTAAGGGAGCAGAGATTAAAGCAAGATCTCTGAAATCTCCTTGCAAATCTACTTGCCGTCTCAAGTGCTATCAGCGCTTTACCAAAGATCAGAGAGAAGGTAATATTTTCAGATTTTTGGAGAGAAGACAGAGACTGGGATTCTAAACGTCAGTTTGTTGTTTCCTGTATAAGCAGCAAGCCTGTCGCTAGGTCCAGGAAGAAAGATGGCTCAAAGGGAAACCGGGCTCAAAGTAATAAATTTAGTTTTTCAAATAAATAGTTGTGAAGAAATAGTCTGCAAAACATTTTTCCTAAACACTCTGGCTATCTCTGAGATGTTTATGCGAATATCACAACAGAAAACAAGCAAGACAGGAATGGTTGAGCCTGACCAAAGAGGTAAACATGTACCTGGAACAAAAATTAAGAATGAAATAATAGATGGAATTAAATCTCATATTTCAAAATATCCAGCGTATCAAAGCCATTACAGCATAGAACGTACAAGCAGGAAATATTTGGGCAATCACCTCAACATTAACAAAATGTATGGACTGTATGTTGAAGAGTGTAGAGAAAAACAAGTTAATCCTGCAAAGAAGTGGTTGTTTAGCAAAGTGTTTAATGAGGACTTTAACATGGCATTCAAGTTACCAGACAATGACACATGCGATGTGTGTGATGAATTTGAATGTAGATTGAAGAATAAACAAAATTCAGAAGAATTGGAAGAGATTAGCAGGAGACACCAAGAGCATTTAGATGAGGCTGCGTCCAGATATCGTTTGAAAAGGGAAGACAAACTTCATGGAAAAGAAGATCACAAAAGCAAAGTAGTAATGGCTGACCTTCAAAAATGTCTCCCTACACCTAATCTTACAAATTCACAAAGCTTTTACCTAAGGAAACTTTGGACACTAAATTACACGATTCATGATCCTGCAAACAATAAGACCTGGTGCATGCTATGGGATGAAGTAACAGGGGGTAGAGGTGGAAGTGAAATGGCCTCTTGTTTTTATGCTTGGGCAAGTAGAGATATTATTGAAAGCGGAATTGAGAAATTAACCGTCTGGACAGACAACTGTAGCGGACAAAACCGTAACATGAACATGATTTTAATGTATATATGGTTATTGAAAACTAGTCCAAACTTGAGAGAGATAAATCACAAATTTTTGCTTCCAGGTCACACACATATGGAAGTAGATGGCCAACACAGTATAATTGAAAGAGCCAAGAAACATATTTCTGGCAACACAATATATACATGTAATGATTGGGCAAATTTTATTGCTTCCTGTAAGAAGAAAGACCCCTTTGAAGTTAAGAGAATGAATTTAGAAGATTTTTCTAGATTTCATGGCCATTGTGAAAGGCAGAAAATCTGCTTTCGTAGCAAGAAAGAAAAACACTGATGGTGAACCCTTTTTGATATCTGCAACTGTTGTGGTTGCAACTTAGATCTGACAAAGTGGGTGTTCTTTTTTACAAAACTAATTTTAAAAATGACACGTTCAAAGAAGTTGACCTAACCAGACGATCTCTGAGAAATCAAGAAGTTACAATGCCTACAACCATCCCTCAGCTAAGACAGAGCAAAAAGCCAATCAGCTCACAGAAATACAGAGATCTCATGACAATTTTACAATGGGTACCTAATGAGTATAAAGCTTACTTTCAACTCCTGCCCCATGGAGAGGATGCGGGAGACTTTCCAGATGAAGATTCAACGTCAGTTGAGTTATTTAAAAAAAATATTTATCATCTACCAATGAATTTCATGTTTTAATTTTTGACTTAACCTTACTTATGTAAACACATTAATAAATAAGTATTATTAATTTAGATGTATATAAAAATAAAAGCGTATCTTAAATATATGTGTTTTTTATTTTGAACCATAACAGCGTAAGTCCCTTACCAAGCTATTAAAAAATTTCAAAAAAATTATTAAACCAAAGTCATGAATAATTCACCTCTAAAAACATAAAAAACATAATGATTCATAAAAAGTCCAAGCCATAGAATTGTTACAGTAAAGAAACATATGTTCTTACAAGTTTTGTGCTCTCCTGTAAAATTAGTGACATGTGAGTTGCGCTAGTCTGGTTCTGAGGTACAGAGTTTAGCCTGATCAACTTAACAAAGTTATATTTGCTTAGTGGCGCGCCAACACAAAATTCGTCAATTACCAAGGTAACGGAGTGTGTCCGTCCCGACCTTGAACAGATAGATAACGTGGTAGTTTGTTATCTGTTGCAATGAAGTAGGCGACTGTATGACGACAGCTGAAGTACAAAGTTCGTCCACCTAGCGCTGGGAGTGATGAGTCACGAATTATAAGTTGAGATTAGGACATCATGGACTGTTTAGCGGAGTGCAGAGTTCAAGACAGATAACCGAGTTCAGCTCTGTGGGAGGATTTCTGTGATTTTTCTATATTTTTGAAGAGGGTTCTGGTTTTCGTTCCGGATTGTACGTCAGGCAGACTGCACGTTAGATGTGAACTAAGATGGGTTTTATGTTGGCCTTTAAATTTATAGTAAAATTTAAATTGTAACATTTTGTTTTATATCTAATACTTAATATTTGACACGAATATACAGTTAAAAGTTCATTAACAATGACGCTATGCGTTTTTTTCGTTATAAACAGAAAAATATTGTTAAAATTTTAGAACATTTTGAGCTAGTTGGAATTGGTACATTAATTCAGAAGCACAGTCCAGCGAAATTTCATTTGCATAGTTCTTGCCGACTGGCCGACTGTTTCAAAGGGGGTTTTGTTCAGTGTCAAATTCTGGCCACCTTATGTTTTAGGGCATTTGTAAGGTAGATGAATACTTACGTAATAGCTGAAATCTAAAACGGCGTAAAAAATATCTGTTTTTCCTTAGAGAATGTACTTACTATATAGTGTTAAAAAATTGAACATAATAAACAATGTTTACACAGAACAGTTAATTACAATTACATGCTCCTTTAAATTTTTCACACTTTTACTGAACAAGATGGGATTTTTCGCTATTTTAAATACCAGTGAGGAGTAGCTCGGATGGATTTCGAAATAAAGGCCTATATTCATCCCCGGGACCGTAAAAATGTCCATGTAAAATTTCAGTACATTTCGCTGAATAGTTTACGCGTGAAACCTAAACAAACAAACAATAGCACTTTCGCATTTATAATATTAATTAGGATGTACTAAAGTTGTTTTCGATAGCGAAATTCTGCAAAAAATTCTTGAAGATCGTGCATGAGTTTCAATTCGTCATCTGATGATGACGAAGAATATCGTTTAAAATAGATGATACTTTTCTAGGTTGCCTTCAAAGGGTTGCGACTGATAACCATATCATTTATGGAACGGTCGGATTTTACTCTGGAAATGCGGTTTTATGTTCAAACTTTTATAAATTATAATTATTCTTCAATTCAGTTGTGCTCATGTCTGCAAAACATAATCAAATTGAATTCATTGTTTGTGTTTTATAATTTTGTGATGTAAAAATTTTTGGCTTTTATAAACTGATATTTTTTTGTGGATTACTAAGGGGAACGCTCTGTTAAAATGTTTCTCAACATCAGTTTTATTAAAAACACTGTTCCAATATTTGGATGCAATATTTTTCTTAAGTTTTATTTGGTTGTCTCTAGAAAAACTTTTACTTTTTTTTGTTAACCATGTTTTCTACTAAGAAACTGGTAAATAAAAGCATTCACCGTGATCAGGCAAACTAAATTGGACAGTTTTGTAAATTTGTTTACGTAAAAGACATTATGAAAAATGTTATAAATACGGTGCCTCCTCTTTTAAATCTCAGGTTGATACCTGTAATAGTTTGTCGACTGTAACAAAAAAAGATATCGAATTAGAGTATTTGCTTGACGAGTAACAACATTAAAATCTCCAAATATAATAGATAGATTTTTGTTGGTTTATATTTGTGAAACAATAATTATTTAATTATTATGAAAGTTATTTGCCGATCGTTAACATGTGTTTGTGCCGCACTTTGTGTATGAAAACCTGTAATTATATAACTAAAATAACAACATTTCGGGCTTTGTAAATATTGAAGTAAATTAAATTTAATATTTTCTGCCTATGTTTGTTCATACCGGCCCGCGCTCCGTGTGTATAACACGTCTGTGAGTGGATGTCAATCGCTTGACTGTTAACAAAACACGATTGCTTATTTCATGTGTAATGATTAAATGTGTAGTTTGTATATGCAGTAAAATATATAGTCTATAAAAATATATGTTAATGTAAATGCCAATTCCTTTTTATTATGGATGAAATGGTTTTAAATTAAAAAAAATACGCACATTACATATTATTTAAATAGTAAATATACGCTCCCATTTTCAAATTGATGCTGGAAACACAATCAAATTGCTTTTCTTGATTCTAAGCAAAACTTTTGACTACTTAGACCAGATATTATTTGTGGCACTACTAAATTAAATTAGGTTTTAATAAAAATAACACTGTTACAAATTTTTACCACCTTAAAGTGATTCAGAAGTAGAGTAGCGTCAAGGATAAATCCAACAAAAGTGCTTGAGATTTAAAAATTAGTATTTTATTGTTGGTGTTTTCATTTTAATGAATAACCAATAGTCCCCACTGTACTTAAGAAGAATATCACACCGTGCAGCAATATACGAGTTGTTCTGAAAGACAATGTAATTTTAAAGTTGTGTTCCTGCCCTCTCAGATAAGTCTCATTTATCACTTCACGTGATGGAGTACAGGATTGATTATTTACTAAATTAATTATTGAAACTTTATATAGTACCGTGTAAAAGCCTTCGTGTCCTGGATAATGCCTACATTAATATTCAAAGCCTTTGAGACCAGTACCATGTGCGTAGCTTATTAACATTACAAGATTGTAGCCTGTGCATTAAATTTTGTGTATTAAACTCGTACAATAAACGTTTCTGAAAATGGTCAGTGACATGAATATTGTCATATAAATAAATAGTGTCATTTGTATTTCGAATTTAACAAGCAGCAAGTAAGACCACTTACATTGTTTGATTAACCGTAAGTAAATTACCGTTTAAGTACATGCCTACAACTAAATACTATTTTAAAACTTATTTTAAGTTATTATTATTTAACAGCAGTAAGTGTTTTAAAAAATCATCAATGCTATTCTTTTACTCTATTAAAAATATAAGTACATCAGAAAAGTGTAGTTATTTAATGGAGTTTTAAATGATACGTGGATATCATTTATAACTAATAAGTGACAATTTAGTAGTAGGTGAATTGGATACTGGGGGGGGAAACTAATGCCCATTCTGTTCCAGAAGTGATCAAATATCACATGTTAGGAAATTGTATTGCTAATTCCAGAGCTACAGGTTTCATATAAAGCTAGATTAGCCTGAGAAGCGTACATAACAAAAGATCCCAAAAGATCGTCATACAATAGAGTTTTCGTAACTAACAAATTTGGCTGCAAATATTCACATGTTTTGATAAGACTCAATGATTAATGTTTTGTTTTACAACATTTTTCAAATTTTATCAAAAAGTATTTTTTACAAAACAAATTATCTAGGTGTTTCATTTTGATAGTACAAACAGTTTCGCAAATTGCTTATGTACATTGTTTTAGTATACCGACAAAAATTTGTCCCGAAATATCGTGTTTCACTGAAGAGCAAGTTATACGAGCTCTTGTTTAGCATCCTTTTGTATAAGTATATTGCCTCCTACCATTTTCATAGTAAATAAAATAATGTAAACACAAATTATTAATAACAGTATAAACAACTTAATATCAAGTAAAAGGATATTGTAATAAATGGCTACAGGTAATGTTTTAATGTGATTCAAGTAGTGTTAATGATAGTTAGGTACGTTTATTATCATACCAATGTAAGATACTCGCGGCACGGTGCGGGGCGGGCCGGGTGCAACATGTCTAAAATGTACTTCGCTTTATCTGCACCTTAATTTGTTTTTGAGAAAAGCATTGTAGTATACATATAAATATATCTAACCCTGTAGCATTGCTAATTGATGGAAACAATAAAAAAAAGTTTTTTGACTATATTAAATATATTTTACATGCATATTGTTTACACAAACACATCTACATTAATGTTAATTACATGACTTCAGTAATAAATCATTCTTATAATAGTGAAGAAGTTAAAAATAATTTATAGATATCAAATATATTCCTTCTTACAATAAAAGATACATAAGTTTCTTTTTATTTGGAGATGACAAAAAATATCTGGCCTCATAGATTGATACGCACAAGGAAAGCCAGTTAGTTAGTAATATATATTGCCTATCTAATTAGTATATTTAGTCCCCGGTGTGTAGAGTATTATTATACAGTTCATAAAAATAGGTGCTAATAATCGGTTTTTGTAAGGGTTAAGGAAAATTAATAAATTTTTAGTACACACCTTTCTTCAAGACAAATACAACAAATACTGTGCGACAAGTACTGTTTTTTTTTACTGTTATTACTTTTTGATTAATGATGTGTTAAAATGGAAAAAAACTTAAATTTTTAACACAAAGCTGTGTTTTCTTTCTCCATAATTTTTGATTGTCACAATCCACAAAATAAAATATATTTGTCTTTCACTCTAATACATGAATGAATATTGCCCAAGTAGTAAAAATTGTTTCAGAGATGATATTGGAGTATGTTTTAATGTGGTAGACGTTTGAAGTGACATTTTTAGCGTGTGAGAGAGATCGCCCGGGACCTGGCTCGCTCCGTCTTTAGAAGACCAAACTATAACCTAGTCACAAGAGTATATTTAGTGGTACATAAATAAACTTCAGAATTTTATGAAGACAGCAGTACCGATTACTTGATGAATTGAGTATAAAAATATTTTTAACAAATTTCTAAGAGAACAAATACAATTAAATCAAATAGTACATTGCTACTTTAGAATCTGCCAGATGTAGTGTTCAGGAAGGTCGAAGGAGAGAGAGAGAGAGATAAACAGATGGGACAGATAACTTCCGGGAACTTGGAGTGGAGGTGGAATGGGCCAGCGGGCTGCTGCTTATCGCAGAAAACAGGAAACGATGATGCTCATGCGATCTCGCGGTCAGAGTCTGCTATACTGTTGCAAGTTCAATTTTAAAGATGCGTTAAGAATTGCGGCCGCATTCTTAATGATAAATATCTATCTACGTAGTAAGAGAATGTTTACATATAAACACTACCATAGGTTGGTTAGAAATCTAGAATACCTAACATTCCTGTCGTATGACATTATTTATTTATTGGCGTATGTATACTACACGCTCTGTGAATAACGCAACAGGCTAAATCAATGTCTACGTGATGTTTGGTGACGGATCACTTTTGTTTAACATCAAATCTCACTATTAGGTGTTATGTAACACAAACCGATTCGTACACAAACCAAGTATTCAGTCGGATCAACAGAATGCTCACGTACGCTGCTTTATAAAATTCAAAAGAAATAGCCGTATTAACGAAGCTCCCTGAGGTGTGGCGTTAAAATAGTTTTCACCCTGCAGTTCTGCCTCCTACGGCCTCAAAAACATTCAGTATGAATTATAACTACGTTAAGGCGTTCATTGTCAAATAAACCATATCATATACAAGGCATGTCCAATATTAAAATCTGTGAATTTGCTTGGTCTTCTGCATTTATGTTACAGATTTGACTTCTTCATAGTATATGAGTTTTATTAAAAGTGGTGATGACTAGTTTCAATCATGTATATTTGAGTTCATATCCAATGTAATATAATCATATATATAACATTGAGTTTAATCCGAAAAAAAACTATTATATCAAGATTTGTAAAAGGACTTTCATAACAAATAACAGTCCAATTCAGATAGGTGTCAACCTCTCAAAACATGTTTAATATTAAGATATTAAGACATCGTTGTTAAGACATTAGTCATAGAGTATCTATAACATGGTTTTTGTATAATCCATATTAACACTCTTGTCAGCTAAAGTAACTAGTTGACAAGTTTTTGTCTCTACCCAATTCGAGTTCTTGGGTAATTTATTTCATCCTAAAAGCTTTGGCCTTCTCTATTTAATTAAAATTGTACCTTTATCTTAGAATAAACCATAAAAACACAATGCGAAATTTCGTTAAAATCACGAGTGTATACTGTATATAATTTCCCGTAATAGTGTTCTGAAAATTGTTTTCGTGGGTTTCACCTCAAGATAGTCTGGGCTCAATAACTAGACATTTTAGCAATTATTAAAAAAGTTAGACAAACTCAGTATCCACTTGGTTTTACAGCTTTAAAACCAGACACACATGTATTTAAAGCTCTTGCTACAGTAAAGTGTTTAGCGAGTCATTTTTGGTATTTATAGTTTAAAGTTTAAATAACAGTATTAATTTAGGTGAGAAATAATTTTGTACATACTTGATCCCTTTCTGACGACTCAGAACAAATTATACATTCACGCTACCATTCTGAGGAGCCACTCATCAGAATAGGACAATCCTCAGAATTGGGTCGTTTGCGTATCTATATATATATATATATATATATATATATATATATATATATATATATGTGTGTGTGTGTGTGTGTGTGTGTGTGTGTGTGTGTGTGTGTGTGTGTATAAAATATATTAAGGTAAAAATTAAGCTTGATACTCCTGGTGAATTCCTTCACCATATCACAAAGTGAAGGAAGCACACCAGTATCGAGTGCCTAATGTGCAAAACATTCACACATTTCTTCATGAGTTTTATAGCAATGTTTTAAGTAATATTTCTAATATGCATTAGATGTTTGAACTTTTTCAACAGCGCAATGTGTAGTAAAAATTAAATATTATTTTTATCTATTAATAAACTGCATTACACTACTGCTCAGACACTGTGAGCTTAATATTTTCTAAATTAGTTATTTAAACAAATTTTTCAAACTCTTTTGCATAATTGCAACTGTCAATAGCTGTTTAATGTCAGATAAATTTGGATTATGTTTTCATAGTTTTTCTAAATCCTGACAATATTATAAATACGAGAATGCCTTTATTTGTTCCATTTGCTTCACACGTAAACTATTCAACCGATTGTAATGAAATTTTACATGGAAATTCTTACGGTCCTTGAAATGAATATAGGCCTATTATTATTTCAAAGCCCCTACCGGGCTATGCCCCACTGGTTTTTAAAGTATCAAAAAATCCCATCGTGGTCTCTAAGGTTGTGGAATAATAATAAAAAATAATTAAAAAAGCATGTCTAATGTAATAAAACTGGTCTGTTTAAATATGGTTTATTATTTTCAGTTTGTTAATATTTATGTTGAGTGTGTTTTCTAAGTAAAAATAAATATATATCACGCCGTTTTAAATTTCAGAGATTAGGTAAATACTCATCTACCTTAGAAAAAGTCCTAAAACATTAGATGGTCAGAATTTGACAGTGAAATCTCCTTTTGAAGTTCGCTGGACTGTGCTTTTGAACTAATGTACCAATTCTAGCTCTAAATGTTGTTAAATATTTCATAACCTTTTAGTTTATAAAGAGAAAAGTAAATAGGGTCATTGTTATGTACTTTTAACTTTATATCTTTATCAAATATGAAGTATTAAATCTAAAAGACAGTGCTACTTTTTAATATTTACTATAGATTTAAAGACTGATATTAAACCTATCTTAGTTTACTTTGACATAAGTAGGCTTCTCTGATCTATGATATACATTTTCTTAGTAAAATGTGATATACATAGGCACATTTTAGTAGTAAATTATCTGACAGGATAATAGTAGTTATTGATTCATAGTAAATAGTTGCTAGTGTTTTAGAAATATACATTTTTAAAATTTAATTAAAAATGCTTATACCTTGTGCCCTCTGAAGTTGATGAGGTCACATACCCGACCCCGTAGATACAGATTGCCCTCAGGATCAAAGTACCCAGCGTCACCGTTCCGGAAGAACCCATCGTTGTCAAACATGGAAGAGTTGAGATCCGGCCTTCCCCAATATCCTGGAGTCACTGCCAAGGTTTTTATCCAAATCTCTCCAATAGTGCCTGGACTCACAAGGTGACCCTTCGTCGTCTAGAATCTTCATGCCAGAAGAGGTAAATTGTAGTTTTATTAATAAGGAAAAATAACGAGTGCAAGTAATAACTTAGTTTCATAATGATACAAAAACGAACATATAAGTTTTATTTTTGTTTACAGTAAATGAGTAACTGATTACCATAATTTCATTTCAAAGATAAAGTATAAAATAAAAGATTATTGGTGGTCCACATGAAGCTTTCAATTAATTTCCCCGAAGGATTAACCTGATACGGGCTAAAGAATCATGTAACATAGTTTTGCTCCAACATCATTTGCCTATTTAATACTGCTTTGTATCCATATATATCTGACATTTTTAACACTTATTTATCACTAGAGTGATATTGCGTTTGCTAAAATCCTGAATATCTGAAATGATTTATAAATTATTATAACTATAACACTTAACATGTTCCAAATATTCCTATAAAAACGATAAGTTTATAGCTGTTATGTACCTTGATTTTCAAACACCTGGAATAAGTTTCCCACAGGATCCTGATCTGTCATCACCCTCAGGAACCCCCTGTATAAGCTGCCGTT
Source organism: Homalodisca vitripennis (assembly GCF_021130785.1). Classification (NCBI taxonomy): domain Eukaryota; kingdom Metazoa; phylum Arthropoda; class Insecta; order Hemiptera; family Cicadellidae; genus Homalodisca; species Homalodisca vitripennis. Next base: position 67,551 of record NW_025778511.1, read on the forward strand.
ATAAGTCCACATTCGGTTGAACCGTAATGCGGTTCCCAATTTAATACGGCCGCCCAATACCTTAGTCTCAAACTCTTTAAACAAAGAGCCCAACACAATTTTCTCCACCTGAGTACAAAAGTAAATATATATCACTGTGATCGATAAGTTTTATATGATAAATTAATAGAGCTAATTCGATTTGTTATTTGGCTCAGGCCCGGTCAAAACAGTGAACATTTTCAATTAAAGACACAGATATTTTTTCTTCTTACCAACAAACACAGTTTTTAAGTGTTGTCAAGTCATAAAAGTTTCATTCAATGAAGGCTCATTAACGTATGATGGCATAGAAGCCGCCCCGGTAAACCATATCGTCACCTGTAGAAGTAAACAAAATTATTAATTAATATTCGCCAATAAGCAAATAAAGGCTAAATATTGTCTTTATAGAAAGATAGAACCTAGGAGCCAAAATTTGTATTTGTATAATTAAGTGGCCTAATATTATGAGATATTAAAAGAGTAATTTGTAGTAAAAAAATTCATTCATCATCTATAAAATTAATTTTTATAGGGGTCGAATTGGAAAAGTATTAAAGCAAATGAAATTAACAAGTAGTTATTTTACACGTCATATTTTTGCTAGGCCACATAAAACTAACCATTAGACACTTAACTGAAAGTAAAATAGAATCAGCTTTTCATGGTAAGACCATCTATTCGACTAAAATGCCTGATTTTACTCCCTTTTATCTAATGGATTACACCATAGTACTAGGTGTCCGTGTAACATATCGCTTTGATTGCATGCAAAGTTTCAGATCTAACAGATGTTTTTACTATCAAGACGTTTTCTCGAAAGGTAGGTACATATATATAGCCAGAAAGGAATGCGTCATTCTTGAATCATTTTTGCCTACGTAGAAATTAAATTTCATGCAAAATATAAAGTCTACACATAAAATATTATTTCACACGTTAAATAGTAGTGTTCAGATGATGAAATATGTATGTGTTGAGGTAGTTACACGTGCTATGTATCAACAAGTAAAAATCTATTATGATCTTCGGACTCGTTTTTATTAAACATTTGTTTATTCTGTAACTTTTTCCTTGATATCCTGGTTATCGAAAAGAACAATGTAAAAATGTTTGTTAACGCTCAGCCAAACTCCACGGAGTAACATGCAACATTCAGAGATGTCTATTTAATTGAATTTACATGCATATATCAGATTTATAGGCAGTTTACATTCGAGATATTGTTTTCGCAGGCATATGGATAGAAAATAGATAGGACGATTTTATAGCCTCTCGGTCAAGTGATAAGCTTCGCTAACACTCAGCCAATATTAATTCATTATAGAGGAAAATAATCGTAATGAACTCTTTATATTCTGTTTTGTCGTGGATGAAATCATCTCATCCGTTAAAATTGTAGTTGATTGACACTAGTATAGTCATGTGCTAACTCAAACTGTGTACATAGGTTTGATTCATTGTTTGTATATTCGTTTAATATAATCTTGATTCAAATTCTTCGTTTTTAGAATTTGGATGTTGAACCACGAGTCCTCTGTAGTACTATACCATCCTGTAAATCCAAAAAATGGATGGAATCACCTAGACTAAGATAGTCGTATTAAAAAACCATTTTGGGGAATAATGCCTCATATTTTGGGAACTGTTAGGCTAGACTATAGGTAGCATATCTGAAAGTCAAGAATCAGAAGGCTTTTAGAAGTTACGTGTGTAGTGCCTAATTATACCTTAGTAATATTTGTTTGCAAGCTTATTATTCCTAGTCTACACCTATAATTTAGTACGGTATAAGCTAGCGGAAATATAATTATTTGTTATGTAAGTTTCGTTTAGGCATTTTTTGCAGATTTACTACACTAAATTATTCGTACTTAATGCGATAACATCTTGATACTATTCCATTTTCAGTATCCACCAAAACTAACACGATTAAAAGATAATATGTTTCCATTTTAGAAGAAAATGCTCTGTCAATTTCAAGAAAAGCTAAGTCTGCTGTTTCCTAGTTCTAAATTGTTCAATTGCTCTTTTTCCTTGTATTAACCTAGAAATTACATGATCAAGTCAAATGCCACTCCACTGCTACTAAAAAGTTGAAGAAAGCTTTCTTAATCTTACATATCTCTCTCTTCTATTTGACAAAATAGTAATTCATACAAATATAAATTGAATTTAAGCTATGCGGATCAACACGGAGGTGGTCTGAGAATTATTTTTAATATTACGATACTTTAAAGCATATTGTAAACTTCAATTGTATATAATTAAAGTCAGTTTAGAGTGTATTTTACGCTATTTGTAAAAATAACATAAAATAACAAATACATTTGTAGGGAACATTGGTTTGCCCTAATAAACTAAAACTTAAAATTTTCAGTAACTATGTATTGAACGAAACTTGTGCTAGCTGTAAAACTATTAAAAATAAATGTACAATGATGAAAATCAGGTAAATAAAAGGTAAATAGATACGTGAAAGAAGTCGCATAGTAGGACTACAGAAGCTTCAAGGTGAGGGAAAGCATATCCAGGAGTTAGAAATAGGGCATACCCTAACTTACAATAAATAAAGGGTAGAATACTACTACTAAACGTTATTGATATAGTCAAACACTAAATTAAAACTAACCTTCTTTTTCTCAATAACCTGAAGATTCTCTTTCACATCTTTGGTATCACTTAAATAAAGCAAACAATGATTGAAAATCGAAGAAAGAAACGTAGGAATAGCACTGTACCAAAACAGAGGCGTTGTAATCAACAATGACCTCGGCGTTTTCTTTCCCCTGAAACTACATAACAAGTTTATGTGTAACAAAGTACAATATAAATATGAGTGAAAGCAATATAAAGCATTTTTAACGTATTATCATACTCGGGTTATACTGCCCTCATAATCCTTCTATCTAAGTCGAATTGTTATGGTAACGTACTATTACTCTTTAGCTGTATAAAAAGTTGCTATTACTTTTATTACAGTAACACAGTTTCTGCCACAGTCTTTGATTGAATCCAGTTTTATACTTATTAAATATACAAAGTCTAAACGTTATGTACGATTTCTGTAAACTTAAAGTTTAACATTTATTATACCGAGTAACATTGAACGTTTTATGCACGCTGAATTGATCTTTAAAAATTATAAGGTTTAGATCAAAGATAAACTGGGCAACGTTGTGCATAATAACAAGACCAACAAATTAATATGGTTAAGTTAACTGTTGGTCGCATCGTTCCCTCTTGAAGCTAAAAAAACTGTTTTTGGTGAAAATTCCTAATTGTCACAGTTCTCTTATTAGTACCTATAAAGGAACGTTTTTAAAAAACAAACTGTATCACATAAATTTTCTTGTATTTTTTAAATATTATAATTGTGACCAGCCAGTGAGGAGTGTAGGGTTAGATTAATTCTTTTTAAATGCGACGACACAATTATGCATTGTTCAAAAGAAAGTAAATTGCTTATTGACTTCAAAATATTATATATGAAAATACTTTTCATGTGAGATTCCTCAAATAGTTTAAAAACATCCTGAAATTTGACAAATGGGTGATAAATCTGACTCGAAAACCCGAAATATGTGCGTGAAAACTGTTTACAGCGATTTTGTACGAACATTTCGTAACTAAGTTCTGCAGGAGACACAAAAATGAAATACTATATAAATAATAATATAAAAATACCCAATCTTAAAAAGCTAATAATTAGCAATGCGGGAATGAAAAAACTTAATAGAACTTTAACTATATATGTATATACCTTGCATTTCCAAGTAATTTGCCAATAAGAACAATGTATTCAGTCAATTGTGCCGTTCTAAGCTTTTTCATTTCGTGTTATAAAA
>NW_025778512.1:0-71390 GCF_021130785.1 Homalodisca vitripennis
AATAAGTAAAAGTCTAACTGTTTTATAAAAGGGGCTTAAACATCTTCCATTAAAAAAAAAATGAAAAAAAATGAGGGATTTATTCCAGCTTTAAAACCGTGAATTATATATGCTAATAAACCATTTAAAACCCAAATTGAAAGTTTTTCAGCAATCAACCCATCCAATGAAAGTTTTAGATTCAAAAGGGCGGCGGGTAAACTTTAGCTCTTTAAATTTTCTTTTTAAAAAATTGAAAATCATATTGGTTGATTATTAATGAAAAGTTTAAATTTTGACAGATCTATTATATTTTTAATATAAATTTTATTTTTAAAAATTTTTTTTTAAATTTTTAATATTTTTAAAAATGTTATTGTAATAAAAATTTTTTTTTTTAAAATTTAATACAAAATAAAAACTTATAACATTTTAAAAACGAAATTTTTTTTAAAGATATATAGTATATGTTGTGTTTGTGTGTGTGGTGTATGATTTTGTGCTTGAACTAAAGTTCCAAACTTGTAATGATATTTGGCAAAAACAAGTACTATATTTATTTTTAAAATGAAGAAGAGTATTAGGGTTTACATCCAACATAAGAAAGATTATATGCTTGTTTCTTTATAATAGAAAGATGATATGTTAAATTTTTATTACTGTAACGTGTTAGGAAGAAAGAATTCAACTAGTGAAATACCCTGGCGAAAAAGATAAATTTTATCACAGAAAGAAACCATTTGTACCGGAAATAACAAGAATTTTCTCTATTACTTAACCACTAAAAATGTCCAAGTAATTTACGCAATCTGTGACAACATGTTTATCCCAACGCAGCCTGATACAGAATTATAGAGGTAAACAGGACCACCAATCCATAAGTTTAATTCTTTATCCACCAATATTAAGCAAATAGCACTGTGGACGCCTCTCTATGAACCTATTTAAAGTAAATATTGTGTTACACGGTGAAGTTTTAATGTTAGAAACCTCACCAAGTTTCTTCCATAGGAAGGTATCCATTACCTAGTGCTCAGAGGACAGGTCTCGAGTGGGCTGGTAATGGATTCCACTTTAATTAGTTAGGTTAACTCTCCATTATTAGTATTCCATCTATTAAAACCCCACGACACTCATTCCCCTCACACACCTCTTGTGCTTCGTAAAAACGGTCTGAATTATAGAGTGAGGTGCTTCCAAAAAATATTATCGTAAAAAATTTTAACTATGTTTTGTCATTACACTGACCTGTTTCATCAAGAGTAACACTTAAATAATTTCTTTCGAAAAACACCTTTAAAAAGTGTAATGATTATAATAAATATAAACCCAAACCTCTTGAAAAAAATACTAACATACAAGTTTCGTAGTGCAAATAATTGCTTAAGGCAATCTTTATGTATTGGTTTATATAATAAACATATGGGAAAATTTCCTTTACATTTTCTAGACATCGTTCAAATTATATTTATTTATTTTTGGTTCAACGATATCAATATTAAAGTGATATAGCAACACATGTCTAGTGTATCAGATAAATGAAAATATAAAACTTAAATTGCTGACTCCTTTCTACCAAACTTATATTTATCCATCCAGAATCTAAAAGGTTGTACTTAAAAAGTTCTAAAAATATAATGATATCATAATATGTTTTTTGAAAAAACGAACGGTCTTAGAGAACCCTGGCTTCTGGGTAACACCACCTTCTAGGAATTTAACCGGATTGTCTCCATGGTTTTATTATGTCAGGACTAATATAAAAGTAAACCTGCGATAGTTTAACCATATTGTATCAATATTTTTTTTCTGAGGAGTGAGATTGGGTATCGCCTCGTTAAAAGTTTAGTATGTTTAATAATTGTTTTGATACAATTGGGAGACAAAGCAAGTTAATAAAATACATAGAATGAAATAAAAAAATTTGTCCGAATTAAAATATACGTTTTGATGGATTTATTTTAAATCAAAACATATAAATACAAATTATTTAAAAACCTACACAAGAATATATAAATCTAATTATAAAAGACGTATTTAGGGTATTCACGACCTTTTTCTTTACAGTGTTTTAGGATAGAGTAGTTTTTAAAGTATCAATAACGACTTGTTTCGGATATATAAAATTAAATAAAAAAAAAAAAAAAAAAAAAAACTTCCTATGTGTGATATTGTTTAACTATTAATACAAGGGAAAACAAACATTGTACATATTGCTTGAGTACATGTAAGAAAAATGATTTTTAATATGCATTCAGTTGGTATGTCAATGCGTCCCAGAAGGTATTTACCATAAAGAACCAGGAGGGAAATAAGTTCGAATACGCGAATATGTTTCGTTTAATACATTAAATTAAGTGGCTTCATTTTTGATTGAATTGTAACAAATTTAATTTCAAAAAGTTGATTCTAAATCAGAAATTTTTTGGGCCTATTGTGAATAATTTCAAAAACATTGTTCGGTTCAAGATTGGTTGAGTATTATGTGTAGTTTGTATTATAAATAAAGAACGCAAGCATAGGCTTATGAAAAAAACTTCCAAACACTAAATAAAAAGATTATTAGTAAAAAACAAAACAACGATTTATTTTTTGTTTATTTTAATCTTAAGACACCGGCAACAGTTCAGGTGTTAACTTATGGAATAGTTAATGACCACTATGCGCAGATATGAAGAAGAACTTATATCACAGCCCAAAGTTAAATTTTATTCTACAAGAAAGAATTTAAAACGGATGGACTTCCTTAGTTTTTTCTTGTCTTAAATAATATTTGCAACCTAAAAGATAATTAAATTTATATTAAATGTAAGCGAAGATATTGGGAACTCAGGTTTCCACAGCTAGTAATTGAATTAGATAATCACCATCACTATTCCTTCCTCTTTATAAAAGTTAAAAGTAATAAATAGTTAAAACAATCAACACATGAAATTCTTAATTATAATTCAAATTGTACTTTTGTTTTTGAGGAAGGAACAGTTTTATGAATGCCTCTAACAGGAATGTTCTGACTGTGTTAGCGTTTTATATATCAGTTAACAATATAATTACAATCTGATTCATTTCAAACATTCTATAAAAAACTTAAACCACACTGCTGCAACTCTGGGGTTGCAGTGTAGTGTGTCTAAGTTGAAATCGTTAGGTTTTGGTGTGTTAAGTTTAAATGCAACATATTTCATACAAACAAAAAACCCCCCCCCACCCCCGCTGCACATGTAAACTCAGTTACTGATAGTCCCTACATTAGAAATCCACTGTAATTAAACATAATGCCTTCGAATTATAACCTGAAATTAAATTACTACAGGTCAGAAAAAAGGCTCTGTGTACGTAATAAACCACGGGGGGTCCCACCATACAAACGAGGTTTAAATTATCTAGAAAAAACGAAAATTAAAGGCTCACCCACCAAAGGTTTTTTAATTAGCCGCCATCTTGTCCTTGCCCCGTGACGGATTGCCCGTTCACGTATCTGTGACAGTTGAGCGGAAGATAATCAGGTTACAGATCTCCGAAATAAATAATACGGAATTTCTCTTTTAATTGTAATATACAGAATGTTTCCTGTGAGATATTCAATGCTAACCTTGGAGTATAGTATATTAATTGCAAAACGTTATTATGAACCTGTTTCCTTAGGAATACAAGATTTGACAGTAACTGCACAAGGACTACTGGTATTATAATATACGAATATTATTTATAACCACTGTAAACTATTTTCAATGTTATCTTATTTTTGGTCCACACAAGCCCTCTTGGCTGTACTAGCATATTGACTGTGCTAGTAACGTGCGAATCGCCAGTGTCTGCTTTAGCGCGTTAAGGTTTACATAACAAAGCCACGAACTTCAACAAAACGACTATGTCCAATCCTGATATTTGATACATTGACACACTCATGGGCTTTTATTCATATATGTTCTTCCATCAGTATTTTTAAATCCTCGTTGAAAAAAATTCTTTATTTAAAACAATTCTGGACTATATCCGGAGAGCATTCCAAATAACCGTAATTTGTTTAACATTTCGCTATTGTTAAACTTCGTATTGCCTGTTGTATAGCTTCCCATAATCAAGTATAAATTAATTGTGTGTTTGCATTGTTGAAACAAATGCTAAACTTGTATTATTGGCGCGCTTTAGAGAGATAGAGAGATATATTCTTAGATGTGAACCAGTAGTAATAATCCTTAATGAGAGGACGTAACCTTAAATATGGAGCTTATTGCAGTGTTTCCTTAAAACTTTAGAACAAACTGTGAAACTTTTAAAATATTTAACTTAAACACGCTTACTATTTTAAAATTTATTATAGGTTTCCTATTCATATTACAGAATAACTTATTTCAAACTGAAAAATATTAAACTTGTTACTTACTCCTATTACTGCTGGCATATAAAATAGTTCAATTTGTTTGCTGAAATTGTTGAAGCAGGATCAATTATAAAATTAATTATTGGCATGTATGAAGGTAAACTTTTGCATTTGTTTTTTAGTCCTTAATATAAAAACTGTTTTACTCTCGAGACTTCAGGACACCAAACAATTGTCTCTTCAAGTTATACTCCCATTATCCTGAAAAGTGGATCAGAGGATTGGCAATATCTTTACAGAGTCTCTTCTCTTACAACTTTAAGTAGTCATTAAAGAGCATTTTAAAAAGGGACATGCATATGAATTGCCTGAATGTTAAATTACATGTTACGGAAATAGTTTTGGCTAATCCTCCTTTAATCTGGTAGTTTACGTAAATAAATTCATGCCATAGTTGGGAAAATTCTTAATATATATTTCGGATAAGAATTTTAATCATAAAAAAAACTAAATTAATTTTTTAATCAAATATATGAATTGCTTTAGATTTTTTTATGAATCATATGCACGTTTTAATCTTTTAGTCTAAATCATTTGTGTTAAGCTTTTGCACAGTACGTAGTTCACTCGTTAGTGCAGAAAGTTCGAAATTACCGTTACGGGGTATCATAAAGAGATAAATTCCCTGTTCATGGGTTAACATTTTTTTGCAAACTACTAAATAATTACATCCAAACCCTATTACCTTTTATGATTCCATACAATTCACTGGATGGGACACATAACGATAAAACACACTACTGTCTGTTACTGGTCATAAAGCTGACTGACACAACCAAATTCTCGCGCGCTCATAAGTTGGCTTGTGTTTTACTGTAGAGCAATACCATGTCTATCCTCTTGGCACCCTCACTCGTCTTCATTTGATTCATGTGGATTGATTTATTGTGATATAACTTTAAAACTTGCGTCAACGCTGGTGGTTTGTTTCTCATGAGTTGTAGAACATTTTTTTACGTTGTTTTTATTTTTTTACGATAAGTATTTTTTTACGTTTTTACTCTACATTTCAACCACTAGTGTAATAGTTACAGACTAAACCTTGAACGGCTCATTTGTAACACTATAGTGTCCATGTGGATCTATAGAATTTTTAAACAAACTTGTGGGTAAAGAAACTCATTACCGTACGATAGTTACACACTTTAGTTTAAGATTCTTATAATAAACACGTCTTGACAATTATAATTTTATTCTTTCATACTGTCTACTTCTAACAACATGTTTACTTATATGAAAATTATGTTCTCCAAATAAGCGTGTAATACATTTTAAATAGAAAATATGTGTTCAAACAAGACATCCGTATAGTCTCTATTAGGTTTCCAGTTGTATTTTTAATCTACAGTACAAGATGCAATATTGTAATACATGGATGGATCAAGTCTTTTCTTGGGGCTACAAACCTTAACTTACAAAATAATTACAAGTTATACATCTGGTTAGTTTTAAAATATCTACTAAATCCTAACATACATAAAACACTCTTGGATTATTCACACTCCGAGATAATTGGATCGTCCCTTATAGCGGGCCGTAAATATCTGGTTATTAGCTGCAAAGTTTTTCCGTTACCATAGCTAGTTAAATCAGTAAACTTTCTATTTTTTTACGCTCAAATCTTCTTATACAAGAAACACAAACATTTTAGTGCCAATATCACTAAAAATAGGGCATTCCAATAAAATGTTTTATGATAAAAATTCATGGTCAGTCTCAGTGTTGAACATTGTCATATTTGCGTCGTTCATATTTTAACTGGCTTATAAGTGGACATTCATAGCAATGCTATTATTTTGAGGATTTTTAGAATGCAATTTATTGATTTTTTTAATATTCTACTAACAATACGCCTAAAGTCTTAAACAATACCCAAAACTTTCTTTTTATGATAACTATTAAAGGAGAAAATCTAACTTAAACTTCTTAAAACACAGACTTCACTAAATATTTCACCCTCCCTATGTTTTGTTTCTAATAGAAATTGATTTCTTAGGGTTTGAAATGGCAGAATGCTTCAGGACTTTACAACACACTGTTTTTACATCACTCGTCCATTTTTTCTTCTGATATGTTATTCCTCTAAGGCGGTAAGTTCTGTAAAACTATGGCATAACACGATTTCGTAAAAATGTTGTTCATGAGTAAGAATCCAATTTTGTTTTTTATCGAGAAATCCCAAAAATATAATTATTCTTAGGACACTTTTCCACAGGAAAATGAAACTGAACATAGCATAATGGTATTATAAGGTAATTAAAAAGTTAAAGGTCGATTATAAAACATTAGTATCATCGTAGACGAGGTTCTGGATTTAAGGGAATCTTTTTAACGCACGATTATAAATGAACAATTTAACAATCTAGTTTACACCAGATGTATTGACTTTATGAGTTACTCTAAGTTCAATGAGCGACGTTAATCATATTGTTCCCATTTGAAATTAATTATTTCAATTATTTTGATCGGGAAGAATTGATCCCGGCTTCTTTTTACTTTATCATTCCTATCCATAGGAATAATCTTTTCTTTAACCAATGGCTCTAAATGACGACTTTCACCTTTTTCTACGCCATACAACAAATTTAATCATGGATATTCAAATATTTTCTTACTATGCTCAGGAATGATAATAAGACAAATGTTGCATAAACTCGAGAGGCAAATCAATTTTGAGGCGAACAATTAATGAAGGAAGTCCTTCGTATAACTTTACATATGATATAATGTACAATGTAATCTAAAATTATATGAATGTACCTCAAGGTACAATCCTTAATCCAGTCTAATTTTGTAAGCACTAGGTCAGGCAGAGGTTTCTGCGACTTCAAATGTAATAAGATAAGGGATTCGACATGAATATTACATGGCCTATTCAGAAAATCCAGATTCATGCCTGAAACCAATGAATCAAATTTAAAAATAATATGATAACATATTTTTTCTTCAATATACTATATAAAAGAGATTGATTTGGCAAAATATTTTAAAGTTATAAGAGGCTGAACGTAGAATCTTGTTTTCAGTCAAACAATGTTTGAAGGAACTAAGCCCTAAGATTAAATCTGTGGAACGACCTAAATAATACTGTCAGGGTCTTACCTAAATTTTGGCACTATGTTTGCAATGGTTACTATTTATATAATTTTTTATCCAGAATATATACTGAACAATTTATTTTCTAAAAAATACCTTGTAGTAAACATATGGATAAAAAGTACCCTTTAAGCAAAGGTACCACAAACTGCCATTTAAATACTTACAGATATGTGTTACTGGATAATGCAGTTTTTATTTATTTTCATGGTTGTAAAGACACTAGCAAAATAGATTTGTATCTCCTTTTGTGCGGAAGATGACAAGTATATTTCGGAGATTTTTTTCCGTAAAATTTATAAATAATACTAAAATTAGCTACTACGGAGTTAAATTAGCTGAAGTTTTATGACATTTCTCTAGCAAGTTGATAGCATTCTCAAAATTCTATATCCAGGCCGATTCTTGAAATATTTCTACAAACTTGACTCAGAGGTTTGTTTTTGATACTAGTCTACATCGATATTAAAAATAGAAAGCATCGCTCCATTCCCTGTTAGAACTTGACCCATCAGTTTATTTCGATACTAAATCTTCAGCGATATTTAAAAAAGCAAGCATCGCTGCATTCCATGTCAGGACTTGACCCATCAGTTTTGTTTTTCGATACTACATCTTCAGCGATATTTAAAAAAGCAAGCATCGCTGCATTCCATGTCAGGACTTGACCATCGGTTTTGTTATCGATACTACATCTTTATTTATATTAAAAAAGCAGAGCATCGCTCCATTTCCTTTCAGGCCTTGGACCCATCAGTTTATTTCGATACTAAATCTTCAGCGATATTTAAAAAGGGAAGCATCGCTGCATTCCATGTCAGGACTTGACCCATCAGTTTTTGTTTTTCGATACTACATCTTCAGCGATATTTAAAAAAAAGCAAGCATCGCTGCATTCCATGTCAGGACTTGACCCATCAGTTTTGTTTTCGATACTACATCTTCAGCGATATTTAAAAAAAGCAAGCATCGCTGCATTCCATGTCAGGACTTGACCCATCGGTTTTGTTATCGATACTACATCTTCATTTATATTTAAAAAAGCAAGCATCGCTCCATTTCCTTTCAGGCCTTGACCCATCAGTTTTGTTTTCGATACTACATCTTCTGCGATATTTAAAAAAAGCAAGCATCGCTGCATTCCATGTCAGGACTTTGACTCATCAGTTTTTGTTTTCGATACTACATCTTCATCGATATTTAAAAAAGCAAGCAATCGCTGCATTCCATGTCAGGACTTGACCCATCAGTTTGTTTTCGATACTACATCTTCAGCGATATTTAAAAAAAGCAAGCATCGCTGCATTCCATGTCAGGACTTGACCCATCAGTTTTGTTTTTGATACTACATCTTCAGCGATATTTAAAAAAAACAAGCATCGCTCCATTCCATGTCAGGACCTTGACCGATCAGTTTATTTCGATACTAAAACTTCAGCGATATTTAAAAAAAGCAAGCATCGCTCCATTCCCTTTCAGGACTTGACCCTTCAGTTTTTTATCTATACTACATTCTTCATCAATATATAAAATAGCAAGCATCGATCTATACCTGTCCAGGATGTTATCCACTGTGAGACGCGCGTAAAACCTCCTCGCAGACCCGAAGTCCATGCAGGTAAAACATTTAATAAATAATTGAATATTTTTATTTATAATATCGGTTAAATATTAACCATCTATTTGAAACAATTTTTAAAAAGCACAATGAAATAGGTGCCTGATAAACGTCTAAGGAATTAAAATATTATCATATTGAGATTGCTTTATAAACACGAGTATAAATTGTATCTACAACAATTAGCATCAAAGCACCTACAGGTATAATACTAGTAAACATTCATAGAAAATAGTGGGCTTATTTCAGTCTTTAGTAACGAAAAACTTACTGCGTTTAAAAAACCGGTTCGTCAATATTTGCAGTATTTATGTAAAAACCAATACTAGATGATGAAACCAACTGAAATTTAATACTCGGAAAGCTACCATGATCTTATATTAGAGTTATATCTATTGACAGATGTTCCAAGCAAGCCAAATAATGGAGCTCTGATTGAATTGTTTTGTCAATATCAGATGCGATCTGAGTTGTAATAGTTTACATTGGCAAGGGCTGTAAATATCTGGAACTAAGTTTCTAGTTAGCTACTCCGTCTCTTGTAGTGGTTGCTCTCAGTGCAGTTATATTATTTTATCAGTTTCAGTAGACAAATGTATTTACATCTTTTTTTTTTACAAAAACACTTATTGCAATTTTTACCAAAGAGGATTACTGTTGTATTGAATAATAATAGTAAAAACCACTATGCAACCTTACTTCCCTTATTTATATTAGATTTTGTGTTTTAAATGTATGATAGATGAAAATGTCCAAAATATTCATTCATTAGTAATCCTAATTACGCTTTAAACTAATTTATTTACCTATCGGTTAAAAAGTGGTCGTTGAAATGATTTTTATTACGTTTTTTGTAATACGAATAAAAACAATCGTAAGATAATACAAATGTATTAAAAATATATCTAGAATTTCTTGTATTTAATAAACAATTATAAAATGTATTTGAAAATTCTGAGCAACTAATCATTGATAAAGCAAATAATGTTTTGCGTTTTCAATTTAGACCGCTAGTTCCCTATATTGATTGGTTGATTGGTTAGTAGACGAATGAAGACGTATTGTGACCTGTATTTCGTTAGTTCATTTTAATCATTAGTGTTGTGTATAGTTTTTTTTATAAGTGCATGTTTATAGAAGTTAGTGAAGTTGACAACAAACATGGTGGTTGTGATTCCTGACTTATGCGTGCCACAAGACGCTTTGGTAAAATTGTTTATTTTAAACCTAGTTTGTAATTATGTATTAGGTTAGTTCTTTACATGAAGAAGAGATCAGACTGCAGATCTCGAAACGTAGTGTTACTGATTTCTTGTTTCACTGAACGACGGCAAATGTCCGGAAAAATCCTGTTTCCCTTCACAATCCTTCCATCGTCAAAATAACCTTCAAACAATGAAGAGTTTTTCCTATAATTAAGACTAATATTCGTATTGCTTATGTGAATATAACTAAATATCTTGTTTATTCCTAATATCTGTCAATAGAGGGAATATGAAAATCTCAATTCTGTCCGTACGTATAAGTGAGTACCTGCCTGTTATCTGCCCGCCTATCCGCTAGAAATTTGAAAAGGAAAATTAACCTAAAAATTTTAAAATTTTGCATGAAGCATAATTTTTTAGCGAGTTTTAGCGAAATTTATACATTGGTCTTGTTCAATAAAAATAGTAATGAGAAAATCACAGAATATATCAATGCGAGGTCTATCTGTCTCTACCAATATTTAACACGTGTTCCGACCAGACAGACACTTAGTAAAATTTTTAGCTTAGTTATCAGTGTGAAAATTAGCTGGGAATTTTTCCATCTGTTAGAATCTACATGCAGACTTGAGTGAAGCCTCTTTTTCATGAGTGTATTTCTAACTTGCCCATATTTATGATCACTATTTAACATAAGTTTGTAGCAAAAAACTCTACACTTACGTTATTGTTAATTCGAGCAAGGTTTCAATACCTAATGATAAGTACCGAGGTAATACTCAGGTTTGCTTTTGTGTCCATGTAAGTAGACAAGGTGACACATCTATTGTAGAAGAAATTTCCTCTTTTTCAGTGCGCACTGGGATAGAAGAGGAAAGTTGGAGTATCTGTTTCCCCATGATTGAGTACGTTTTACTGAACCTTGTAACTCACACTACAGTAATTAACCAGTACTTGATTATATGTGACCTATAAAAACTATCAGGGCTATTCCAAACAACTTTCATAACAAAGTCAATTATTTTTAAATAATTGAGTTCTTAATACGAACTAATATAAAATATCAATCACTAATACATGATCTGCATTTATTTATCCGTTTTTGAAAAATGAACAAATACTATGTACAGAACTAGAACCAGTCGCAACCGGTTTTTGATAACTAACAGATACTATGTACAAAACTAGAACCATTCGCAACTGTTTTTAATGTTATGAATATCCAATTACTAGATTATACTTTCCGCAATATGCAGTTGCATTAAACTGGATGCCTGCCAAGTTTCTACTTACACTCGATAATCATACCTTACTATACCAGTCAAAGTCAACAAGAAGACATCTATAGAGTGACTAGAAGGTAAAAAAACTGACCACTAATTTCACACATGTTACACAAACAGTTCCCGGGGAAAATTCTGAACATACTGAGAATATACTGTACTATAATTACCGATAAACTTGGTAAACTCAGTTTTTGGTTTGGATAAAGTTAATAGACAAAAATGTGGCAATAGATGTATCAAGCATTTATAATACATCACACAGTAAGTTTTAAAGTTAATAAATAATTATAAATTTACTCTTTGTGCTTTCAATTAAAGTTCAAGTGACCAACTGAGAATGTATTACCTTAAAATAAACATTAAATATGTTGTTAAAGTGTGTCTTTAATAAAAGGTATATCCTAAAAATCCATACAAAAACTGAATCCCACTTACAATATAATGAGAGGCAAACAGGCAGGCAGTACTCTAAATCGAGTCGGATTGCTACAGTTCATTTTTTAAGGCTGCAATTTCAACCTTCTTTGGGGGTATGTTTTAAAAATACCATATTTACATTTTCAGAATATATTTTAAAATACAATGCAAAGTTTAAATGTGTAATTTTACTCTTTTTTGTACTTTTATAACGAGTTACAAAATGCGCATTTAAGTATGGTTTTTGTCATAACTATCTCAAGTAACATAGTAACACTCTGTTTATGTTACTATGTTACATGTCAAAATATTTTGTCATTGTATTCAGTTTGTTCATGTATCTAGTTATACTGTGATGTTCTTATTCCCAAAATGGTTACGCACAGTACGGTTAAAATCAACACAAACACACTGACAAATCGTTAAAATGAGATACACCATCATCGAATTCCACCTATTCAGAATTGGCAACTTTATACTTAGTTTCAATTCTATAGGTTAGTTTGATATTGATGTATCGTGAGGACAGAAATACAAATTTAGAAAATTTTATAGACCCTCAAGTGATAGAATTCCGCTCAGCTAATTATTACTATGTATAGAGCAATTATATAAATCTTTTATCGAGTCCAAATATTGTTAGTCCTAATTCAAAACGAATATTATTTTCCCCCAGAGATCAATAATATTCACCTTGTATATTTTTTTAAGCTCGATATACACTATTAATAAATTTTTTAAAAATACACATAAACGTGAACTTGAGATTACATTATGAGATGTCACTAAAGTTTTTTAAGTTTTTTATAAAAAAAAAAAACAATGATCTGAGTATATTAATGGATGATCATGCATATAATACATGCCATTATATAATATAAAGTAGAATGGCAAAATATTTTTAAAAAAGAGAGATGATTTTAAGCAGGAGGGAGGCAATATGTAGCCGTCACCGAGTCGCGGTCAAGAGCTCTTCATACCTTGTTTGTTCTTCTTTAAAGGGCAAATCAATAAAGATAATAGAAACACTGGTACAATTGTTGACTATATAATGTTTTCGTCCTTCTTGAGATATATTGTTTTATAAGAAGTCAGTTATCATCCACGTTTTTGACAATAAATCGGTGTATTATTTGCTTATAATATTTTATTTAAAAATATGTATTGGAATAATGTTATTCATCTCTATATATTTAAAAACACCAGTTAAAAATTTGCAAGGAGTGTTTTATTTCAAAGTTATAAAAATATGCTTCATTTACTGCCGAAACTGTTACAATTGAAAGCAAAAATATGATGCTAGTGGAAAGATTTGAATTCACGTATATAATAAAATGCTAAACTAGCATTAGGTTATAATACATACACATACAACGTATATAAATATTAATATATAGTACATTTTCACCCTCAAATGATATTACATAGGTTCATAATGAAAAAAATACCCAGCTTATAATACATCTAATACAATAACAAACATAAGTTTATTATGTGTAATATGCAATGAAAATGCATATATAATATATATATAATATATACATAACTTAAAAACATATATATATATATATATATATATTTCAATTAACATTGAATCGCAAAAAGTATAAATATATATATATATATATATATATATATATACTATATATATAATATATATATATTCTCAACGTACAATAATCAATAACAATATAAAAGATTAGTCTCGTACAACATTGTTAGCCAGTTAATGGCCAATATAAATAAAATTTAATTATTTTTATATAAAAAGTTATATCGTGTATCGCAAGTTTACAGGACAAAAGTCACACATTTGTAAACCACCATTAACAAAACCAGCCACACCAAACCATTAACAAGCTAAAAACTGATAATAAGAAATTGATAACTTTGATTCTTTACACTTATTAAGGTATCTTTTTAAGACTTTATTAGATCTTTATAAGGTATCTTGTGGTTGAGAAAGAAGTATATGCAGACACAATAAAAAAATGTGTTTATAAACATTCCAACTTTATAATGAAAGTCCTCATTAAACCAATTTATAAATCGGTAAATTTAATTTCAATTTGGTGGAATTACCTTCGAAGTTCAAGTTTTCCATTTACAATGGTCACTTTATACGTAATAAATTAAGTGAGTATTTACAAAACATGATAATCAGTACGGAAGATTTTAAAAGTAACAAACATATGTTTATCAGTGAATTATTATGTTGAGTTACAATCGACAACAAGTAGTCGCAAAGAGTCCTGAGTGATATCACCCTCTCTATGGAGAGTCATCCACTCGTGAAACTGGTACGTGTTCCGCTCGTGACCCCAGATATGAGGAGCTCTAAATATATTCTCTCTCTCAATCCCAAGCCTCCACTTCACTTGCAACAATCCTGACGTCTGGTTACAGCACAGCGCACGATTATGTACAGACAATTTTTTCCTATAAAAAGTTTTTACTCGCTAAAAACACATTATCTTATACATGTGTATACATTCCCTTTTTCCAAAGTTTGAATGGCTGCTATCTTAAAGCCTTAAAGGATCTTCAAAATGGTAAAAATTAATTATTATTGTGTAGTATGCTTAAGACATTTTCTGTTCTTGTTGGCATTAGTAAAGTTTAAAATTTTTCGTCAAAAGGGACTGCCCGCTCTCTAGAAAATGTTTTGTACGTTATGATTAGTTAATGTACACATACTAGCTATATACAAAGTTTTCGATTGTACCACCTCGTCTTACTCTATTACAAACTGCCAGAGGTGTCGTGTGTTCATAATTACTATCGCAATGGGTGTGTAATACTTACAAATGGGCACGCCTTCAATTTAGAAAACTTTCTAGATATGAAAAACGGTCAGAACAAATGTTATTTAAAATTACATGATATTTATAAATTACTGCAACCAACGATTATGCTAATTGAAAATTCTTCTGTATGCAGGTATTTAATTAATCTCCAAACACAAACCAGACATTAAAAAAGCTCCCGAGATCTTAATAGCCCCTCATGAAATAAATTGAGACAAAATCGGTGAAATTAATAATGGTCTAATACGCACTTAAATTGCGTTCATTAATACGATTACAACATATTTCTTTGAACATAAAAATAAAAACTCACCTAAAAAAAAGAAAAAAAAATTATATATATTAGATATTATATATATTTACAGAAACAGGTTATTCTCTTCTTAACAAATAAACCACTGTATATTGGTTTGAAACATTTATAAATTTTCGTGTATCTAGGTACACTTCTTCAGAGATAAATATACATGTATAAATATTTACATAAATTGTGAAAAAACATTAGGTTAGAACTCAAACAAGAAAAAACAAACATTATAAATAAATACAGTAGATCAGCAGCTGATGGGCCATGGCATGACGTGTGTGAAATAAGTTGACGAAAACTAAATTTATCTTAAATTAAGACCCCTTGGATGTCTTGTCTGAAGCACCAATTGGTGTGCAGTTTCACTTTTTTTCAATTTAAATCTATTAAGGCTTTCTCGTTTAAATCTTCAGGGATCTTATTTATGCCTTTGACGGTTGTTAGCAATTTTCTATCTGATTTTGTTTATGGAACATTGATAGTGTGACTGGCCTGGCTAATGGTTTTTCTATATCGCTATGGACAATGTCAAATCGATGGCCAGTTACTCGTATCCGTAAAGGATTCGATGTCTGGCCGACGTATTGTTTTTCACAAAATTTACAGTCAAATTGGTAAATAAGGTTTTTTTGTGTCACAGTTGATAGTTCCTTTGATAGGATATACATGATTGGTTACATTACTTTTGAAATATTTGACTTGTAGACATGATCTTACAGGTTCCACAACGGGGTTTTTGGCAAGGTTTACAACCAAAGGACTGTGATTCCTTATTTTCCTTTTTTAGAGGATCAGGACAGACCAACATCTGTTTAATGTTGGTGGGCTTTTTGAATACAACTCTTGGAGATTTTGAATATATATATATATGTATATATATATATATATATATAATATATATATATATATATATATATATTAAGATATAATTTCAATAAACAGTGAATCACAAAACGTACTTGCTTCCGCAATGTTTATTGAAATTAAATAAGGCTATTGCCATTTATACAATTTAATGTATATATTAGGTATAATATATATATATATTAATTTTAATACATTACTGCACACAAAATATTAAAATATTGTGAAAATCATAGGGACTAAACTTTAGTTTCACTGCCCCTTTATAAGTAATATTTTTTTTAAATAGTTGATTTTTTAAGTAAATTCAAAAAATTAATTTTTGTTTTTACATCGATTCAAAAGGAAATACCAAATTACCACTAATCTTACTGGGAACTAAAAATAGAAGGATTATAATTATTGACTTCATGTATATAAATCGTTGCATTAAATCCCAGGATTAATATTCATGACCAAAGGCTTCACACCTCATGAATTGAGAATGACGTCATGTCACCGCCCGAGATGTAAGCTTGGATGAAGGCGGCATGTTGATTTGGGGCTGTAACTCTTGTTAAATATTTCATACAGACTAAAATACATTTGAAGTTTCTCAATATATTTGTCTGCTAGTAATTTTAAAATACAATAATATTCAGAAAATACTAAAACATTATGAATAGTTATTATTTCATATAAAACTGTTGATATTTGGATAGTTTATGTTTATTGTAGCAAATAAACATACATAAGAAGAGATTTGTCTCAAAAAACAAACATATTTCTAAGGTGATTTCTTCTAATAAAGTTATAATTTGTGTTTATATACAAGCTGTGTTAAAATGGCAACCAATATGAATTGTAAAAATAAAATATTATTTTACTTTTTTGTATTTTTAAGAAATTTAACTAATTTAAATTTAAGGAATATTATATCCATTTAACACTTTTTAATCAGCTTTCACTATCTACTCTGGGAAGGCAATTGAAAACTAGCAATTAGTAGGAAGACGAGTGTAATTTTTAAATCTCCCCGCATTTATCATAATTTTAAAATAAGTGAAATGATAAATGTGTCGTATCACAGACGCAATATTTGGTGAACTAAAATGGTGCAACAATGTTTCTACAAACCGGTAAGAATATCTAAAAGGTGTTTGACTAATTAAGTAATTTGTTTGTGTTTCCTGGACATAAATCAGTCTGGTATTATAATTTCGTTAATTTTCAGAGGGTTTATAACAGTGTTTGCAACCCTCTGCTTTACGCCGGAAAGAATTCGTACAATAAATTGTGCTGATAGTTTATTGGTAATCAAATATCGTTTATTTTTGCAAACTGGAGTGATTTTGAAAAGCCATCAAATGACATGAGATAAAGTGGAAATTTCAAAGTGTGCAAGACGTAATATATAAACACTTCCTGAGATGGAGAAAATATTTTTTAAATAAGCGTTTCTAACAATGCATTATTTCATATTTTGTCATTTCAGTGTGCACTCATGAAATATACAAGCCCTGTGCTGTGCATGAGATGAGCTGATACCAAATTATTGAAAAAAGGAACTTTGGTTCCACGGATCCTGGTGATTGTTTGTGATACTCTTAAGGGTTACTCGAGTAGGTTTTGTTAAGTTTATGTGTAAACATTTATTAATATTAACCATGTAAACTTATAGAAAAAAACATTTTTAACTACCAATTAAATAATTTAATATAAGTAGGTTCATTGTGCATACATATTACCTTTATGTTGGGTCAAAATTCGTTTTTAAATATAGAGAGATTGTAATGGATATGTGTATTAATATTTTTATTAAGTAATGTCTGTCATATGACAGTATTTTTGTTTATTTTAAAGGTATCCAGGGATATTTGTACTGGAATCCATTTGTATATGTGTACTTTTATGCTAATAATTATTTCGAACACAGTTGGATATATTTTATTGAATCGTAAAATAATAAACATAATTAGAGGGCGTACTCAACTAAAATATATAGCAGGTAATTACTCAAAAACCTAATTATACGTTATGATCTTTAAAATAATATCAAGTAATATTAAATTAAAGAACATTAGTATTTAGAAACATTTAAAATAATACGTATTATATGCAATATTTTCAGTCATGGGTATGATATTGGCATAGCTCCTTAGCCATATATTTGATCGTAAGCTGGTAGTCGTTTAGAAAATCAAAATTCCAATACCTTTGCCCCAGCGTCCAGTGTGCCTCAGGGCTCCCTCCTTGGCCCAATTTTGTTTTATATCGTTATTGGTAGTATCAAGGAGATCAAGTTTCCATATAAAGGTTTTTCACAAATAATATTTTTTATTTTAAAGCTATATTTAAAGTTTTTATTTTAATATTTAGTAGAGCACACTGAAGGGAATTTTCAGGGAGTTCTTATCTGTACATCTAAATGGTGCGATAGTACGACTAGTAACGCCAGCAAGACTGGGCTAATAATTTATTCAAAATAAACCCCCACATTGATCGCTTTGGCTTCACCTTTTATGTCAAGCCTATTGATAACTGTACATTTATCAAAGGAAATTGAATAGTTTTTTACTCCTCCCTTAGCTACGGCCTCTAAATAGACCAAAATATGCTGCCGAGCTTTTTGATTGGTGTAGTTATGACAACATCTATAAAATTTTTATAGCTCAAATGTACCACCCTTAAAGTACCTCGTTCTTCAGCTGTTTGAATTACGTATCAGTTGTTTGGTCTTCTTATCAATTGGGCCTCATTAATAGGCTGCAATTAGTTCAAAGAAGATTTCTTGGATATGTGAACCGAACATGCGCTAGCTTCGTGTAACTGGTGGTTAGAAGAGAACTGCAGATCTAATTTTTTATCTACAATGTGGTCAACTCTGTTATATCATACCCACTCTCTTGGAGCGTGTTTTCTCCCTTTTTTAATAAAGGTTTGTAGACAAGGTCGCGCCGCCTGTTGGAGCTAGGCCACTTTAAACCTTAACTATTTAAGTTCATCCATGTACCAAGAACTCTTTGGATGTACATGAGGTGTGTGGTGACTTCTTCTGCGATCAACTCGGAGCTCTGTTACGTGCATTGTTGGATACATTTCATTAAGAATGAACTTATTGTGTCATGTTACGGTATTTGTATAAATAGTTAATTCCATTGCTTTCATTGTTGTTTATCTTAGATTTGTTTCTGTTACAACATGTATTATATTCGCTGTTACCTTTTTTACCTTATTTCATAGTTTCGTCTTAGATTACTAGTTTCCAGTTTTATTTACTATGTCTATTGGCTAATTTTTGTTGATACATAATAATTATTTTAATTTAAGCACATTTATTTACTATTAATTATACTCTATTATTAATTAATTGTCTCTACTTTTGAGTCATTTTAAGTTATTTCATAGTTCAAAAATGTATATACCGTGGGAATTTAAATAAATAAATAAAGTATAAAAGAATAAATAGAAGCATTTAATAAACAAAACAAAGGGTTACACTTTTCATCATAATTTGACATGTATAATTATTCGAAGGCCTTTTTAGCTCCTAAATGGAGTCATTTAAAATACTTTGATTATATAACCTCAATAATCTGGTATTCTAAATATTATATTTCGTTTTATAATGTGAATATCTTATGAGATTTTGTACACAAGTAACAAAGTATGAGATGAGTATGAGTAGTACATACAAGTATAATTAATATTGTTATGACACTAAATTTTGATGTATTAAAAAATGTAATACGTTGTACAGAATAAGTTGCAACAATATAAGTAGTGCCAAGGATCAGAAATTGAATTTGCCCACTTTAAGTTGCGTTGAGAGATTTGGAAAGTAATTCTTCTGTTCAGAAGATTGTAATTTCACGGCACATTTGAAATGGAAATTGCTCCAAATCTTGTCAAAGGGAATAAATGGAATATATAAATATTCCAACTCCAAACTAATATTCTGAATTATACTGTATAACATTCAATAACTCAATTTGTTATTTGATCAATGCATACAATATATAAAGGGAAATAAGAAACTATATAACAACAATACCTGCATAACACCTAACAGCTATGTTGTGTCTGTTGCGAGGGAAATATTTAGCGCTTGTAGGCTATTTTAAACATAAACAAACAGACCCAACCAATAATACAGCAATTTAATAACTTATGGCGGGGTTTACATTCAACTGATATCGGGAAAAGCGTTTTTATATAATATATGTTTATTTAATATTTTTTTTTTATTATTACAGTATTACACACCTTCTTGAACATGTGTAGATTCATAAAAACCAGATGTTTTATTTTTAAAGATTAAACGGCTACCGTATTAAAATGAAAATTCTTACAAAACTGTTGAACAAAGTAAGCCAAGATATTTACAAGATGTTATATACCATGTATATTATGTTTTGAATACTCAGCTAAAATTCCTCCATTATAGTGTTATGGAAAACGATTAATACGTTATACCTTCAAAATTATGAAAACATTTTCACTTTGCTAATGCGTAAAACATAGAATCTAAATGTCTTACCCTATACGGTTACTTTTATTAATTTAGTTACATATTAAAAAGGTAAGCTTACAAATACTACTCATAAACTTCATTTATGTAAGCATGCATTCGAAATATTGTTTATTCTTTTGATTCATAAAGCATTTAATAATTTATTAAGTTTATAATTTTCGATTTTAGGAAAGAGATATCAAGTTAAAAAAAAATAAATGGACTTATCTTTATGTAAGTTTTATATATAAAATCAGCACATTGAAACATTGAAAGTCGTAAGTTCCCACTTATCAAAACAGTCTGGATAACTTCACCGGACGTAAATCCCAGATACCACGCGTTAAAAATGATATAGCATATATATATATATATCCTTAAATTATAATATACGTGTATTGTATTATCCATATATATTATAAACCTAGGTCTCTCTGGATCCTTAAATGAGGAATTTGTTAAGTTTTTATAAGATTAAAACTATCATATTAAAACTTAATTCCTACGGAGATAGCCAATAAACCCATCAATGATATCTATAAACAAACAAAGTGTTCGCTATTTTGGATTGATTTGTAAAGCATCTTTTCCAAAAGCAGCCATACATTTTGAAAAAGGAATGATTTTCAGTCTTCGTGTAATTTTTTATGATGTTATGTAAATTTTGTTATGTATATGTCAAAAAGTACATCATAAAAATAATTAATTGTAAGTGACCGAATTCCTAACTTTTCATATCAAGCTTCTCCTGCAGAAATCTGTCAAAATTCATTAATAAGAATTCTGTTATCTTTTCCTCAGTAAGACTGACCTGGAAGGAAATATCTTATATTTTCTGTCACCAGAGGCTACGAGATCGTAAGTCTGTACCCAGTGAGCAGTTAGGCCGGGCCGGAGTTTCAGATATTGCAACATAAATACTCTGGAGGGAATGGATTGGATACTGTATTGGATTTCTTTCTTGCCGGAACTTCCCTTACACAGATATATTTGAATTATTACGTGATGATTAACAGTTTTATGTTACATATATTAATTTTATTTATCATTTTGTTGCTTAAAATATGTTTCAATAAACCAATCACAGAAAAGTAATTAATTAGTGATGGCTATGAAATTTTAGTCCTGTGTTCATTAGTATAAAATAAATCGTGAACTATCTTAAAGCATGTATCTAAATTAAATCACGATTGTAATTAATGACATTCATATAATATTCCAGTACATTTTGTGTTTTAGTAGATACATTCATAATACACCATTTCTCATAAAACGATGTTTACACAATTCGTTATACATGACCGAGAAAGCTTCATGAGAATATGGGCAATCGCAAGTTTTTATTTAGGAAAAATGTACTCCATTCATTACACAGGTTTAAGATAGCCTTTGCGACTGTGTGGGGTGTACTGGTCTTGGGCATCCAGTTTAAATTAAACGACATGAATTGATCTGAACTTATTCACTGTTCTAAGAAAAGTACTTTTTATTAGTGAACGAGATCACTCAGCTTTGACATTCAGTTGGCACAGCTCAAAATGAATCAAGAATTTAACAGTTAGAAGATGTATTTAAGTGATTCTCTAGTTGAGACATGGCTTTTACGCCACTAATAAAGATCCCTAATTTACTCTAATGCAGGGTAGGCCATGCGCTAATGATCGAGGTTAGCGTACACGGAACAGAATTTCAGCCCTCGCTTCATCACCAGCCCTCACCTAATCCTGTAACCATCCTCATCAGTTTGTGTCTATGTAGAAGGAGAGTCTTTATTCTAAATTACTGCCAAAGGGTTCATGGTTTTAATGATTAGTTAGAAAAGTATTTAAATATAATCATGGTAAAATAATCGTAAATTTAATTACCTATTTTAGAATAACATGCTCTTTATTACCCGCAACCAGGCTTTCTTAGAGGGTTATTTATATGTGACATATTTACTCATCAAGGATATAAATATTTCTAGGCTAGGGGTATTTAATAACTTTAGTCCTTCGACTAAATATGAAAAAATGTATATACATCATTATATTTAATTTTAAGTTAATTCACTTGCTATTAAATACAGTACTTTTTGCATTATCTGATTAAAATCAAAATTACTCAAATTACAAACCCTCTTAGTAATTCTTTTAATTTTTTTGCAATATGTGCTTGCATTCCTATATTTGTTAGAATTTATACATTAATTTTAATAAAATTTAGTTTTATTCATGGTTCTTGAATAAAAACCTGGAAATTTAAAAAAGATGTTATAATAAATATTTTATATTTTTGATACTTTATACATTATTTAATTATTTTAAGCCGTCATAAATACTTATAAAAAGTGTAGTAAAATACAGTGTACTGGATACAGTACACAATTTTTATCATTTATTTCATTTATCCGTAAGGATCCGTAAGGATCTATTAAATCCCAAATCACCAAAATACATAATGTAATCGTCAAGTTTCCTTATTAGATATTTTTATCAGTGGTTATGGTGAGACATGTTTCTGAGGCTATTCTTCATTGTTATGTACCGTAAATTAGTTAATTAAATTTCATACAATGTAAATTTCGCAACCTAATCAGCCAGTATAATATAATATTATTTTACATCCAATGTTCCGGAAAACTAAATTGTTGGGCGGAGTAACTACCAATTGGCACTCGTATGAATTTTTTCTTCTAACCCTTTGTAGCAGCCCAACTCGTAACCGATCAGACCTCGCGCGCTTTATCCGTAAGTAAAATTTATCTTTTCGTATTATTAAATTAGCCCTTTGATGCCAAACGTATAAAATGAATGTAACGTAAAGTAAAGATGTGAATAGTAAAGTAACTTACCCTTGAAGATCTTTTATTTGCTTGATGGAGATAGATAAAGGTTGTGGCGTCGTCCTTATGGTGACGAGCACGTTGTTATAAATAGTAATTTGGTATCATTAAATGGCTAATACCGTCGCGAATTTTTTTTAAGCGAGTTTACGTAGCTGATGTATCTCACGTGTTGTTTGAATAGATGGCTACCATTTCCTAACTTCTACTCCTCTTCTAGAAATAACCGTTCTTAGACTACAGCTTCAATGTCTCGTGCCTAGACGCCGACACCCGGGTTGTGAGTCTACCTATTGCGAAGGGAAGTGAAATATTATTGTTTTGTAAAGTAAAACGTCGTACGCATAATTCAATAGAACATTGGATATTTTAGGCCCACCTAGAAGATATACTTTTTAGTTATTATATTCTAATTGGCAGCAACGTGGCATTACATAACTTTCCTTTACCATCTAAAAGTGGTGCTTTTAAGTTTTCGTAATTAAACTGAACTTATAAGTAAACTTTGTATTTCTAGTATTTATTACTACGACCTCAGAAGTCACCACCCCCATGTGTTATCGTCATACGGTACAGTTATACCTCACCAGACCTCAGTTATTTTTATATATAAAACCATTGCATTGAAACATTGAATGTAGTGAGGTACCACTTATCAGAACTGTCTCAATAACTTCACCGGACGTAAATACAGATACCACGCGTTAAAAATGAGATATATAAATATATATCTTTAAAAGATAATATATTTATATTATATTATTCATATATATTATAATCCTAGAACTCTCTGGATCCTTAAATGAAGAATTTGTGATGTTTTTAAAAGAATTACCTTTCTTATTAAAAAACAAAACTCCTACGGAGATAGCTAATAAGCCCATCAATAATATCTATAACAAACAAAATTTTCGCTATTTTGGATTGATTTGTCATTTCCATCATTTCCAAAAGCAGCCATACATTTTGAAATGGGAATGATTTTCTGTCCTGGGAAATGTTTTTGAAGTTATGTACAGTTTTTTATTTATATGTCAAAAAGTGCGTCACGACAATAATTTCAATAGGCCGAATTCTTATACCACTGCCGAAAGCACTTTTCCTATCAAGCC
Source organism: Homalodisca vitripennis (assembly GCF_021130785.1). Lineage (NCBI taxonomy): Eukaryota > Metazoa > Arthropoda > Insecta > Hemiptera > Cicadellidae > Homalodisca > Homalodisca vitripennis. The sequence continues at coordinate 24,392 of NW_025778512.1, forward strand.
TCTACTACAAAAATCTGTCAAAATTCATTAAGAAGAATTGTGTTATCTTTTCCCTTAGTAAGACTGACCTGGAAAGAAATATCTTATATTTTCTGTCACCAGAGGCTACGAGATCGCAAGTCCGCGCCAAGTGAGCGACTTGAGCGACGCGAGAGACTTCTGACAGTCTAATAGCTTTCTAAATTATTCTTCTATTATAAAATGTTTCTTTCAAAAAGTATTTTTGTTAGTGTTTTGTTTTGGGTTTGATCAAATGTTTTTTAGTTATTTGTTTGGTTTTTATATATTATGTTTCAGTATTAAAATATTATGTACGTGTTCTTGCAAGTTATATTAAAACACAAATTATGGAAAGAAAACATTTATTGTTAAAAATTAACGTTAGTTCATTTCAATTGTTTGACATTAAAAAGCTTTGACTCTTTCATAAATTACGCTTCATTTTGAATGCATTTTAAACACCTTATTTCATTTTATGAAATCACGAACCTGGAGATCCCATCTTGTTACTTCTTTAAGAAATAGTTCTAGCCATTTTTCCTTTGTAGGCTAAAAATATCTTTATGTACGTCCTCAACCATGTGCTCGAATGTTATTGGCAGAACTCGTTTACCTTGCTGAATCAACTGGGACGCTGCCAATGCCTTAGTCATTATTTTACTAATGCCAACCTTTCTGTTTGGACAACGAACATTATTCTGATGTGATCGTATCTATTTATGTGTTACGTATTAATATACTACTGAAACTTTTACATTACAGCTAATACATTATTTTATCATTAGGGATGCAAAGGAAATATATTTATTGCAACCATTGTCTACAACACGACGATTTACCAAAAACATACAAGCGTTGGTTGGTTGACACCGGAGAACGTGTCAAGGGATAAAAATATTAAGTAACTAAGGTTTTTCGGTATGACATTCACACTATATTCAAAGTTTTCCTTGCATTATTTCATAACCAAATCAAAAGTATTAATACAAAACTTGCAAATATGTATCGCATTACAAAATAATTAAACTTTGGTATATTTTTGTCGCCGGGCGTATTAGTTTTTTACGTTTGAAATGTTCTTATTGACATCAAAGTTACCAAAAACACTAACATGAAAACGTTCGTTAACGTTTACCAAATCCCATTTTAACAATGTCTACATCATTGCATACAAATGATGTTTCGTGAAAAATTTTATGCTTGAGATTGCAATTAATTTAAAGTCGGCATAAAACGATCTATGAGACTTGTTATCAACAAATAAAAACATAATGTGTATAGAAGTAAAACCGATTTATTATAAAAATCTCATATTTAGGTCTACCTGTACATCTGAAATTATCAATCATGATTTTGAATTATTATGCTATTAACGTTTTTTGTTTTGTTTTTTAATAAAAAATTCGCATTATACAGATCAAAGATAGATAGTTCGTAGCTGAGATTAGAGAGGAACATGTTTTTTCGCATTATTACAAGAAACGTACCGATGTCAAATAGTATTTACATATTAATATTATTTTTAGCTTATTACATAGTACATATTTAACTTTAGGATAATCGATTAAGTTCGTTTATTGGAACTCTAATTTGTGAATGCATCAATTTCAATCGGATGAATACTTTATTATTTATTGATTCCATTAAAAATATTTGTTTCAATACTGTACGTAAGGAAAACAATTTTAACAATTTAAAATACATACATACATAAATATATTTCATTTACTTATAATAATAGTGTCCATTAAAGTAATTCATTTGAGATTTATGTTGGAAATTAGTCTAAAAACTACGGTTTTACAACATTATTTAGAAATTTTAGTAGGGCAATGAGTGAATGAGTGTAAGAAACATAAAATAACTCGTAAAATATATCGGCAATATGAAAATATTCTGTCATAAATATATCTATCACACCGTTTATCACGTAACAGTTTTCACTAAGGTTGAACTCAAAATTTCAATAGACTAAATTACTGGATTACATTTTACATGTACGAAGTTTGCTTGAAAATTTGATCCTGCAAATTTTACGTTGCCTTCCTAGTGATCCATAAGGTCAATCTAAATATGCCCATTAACCTTTGGTTACACTTCATGGACTGGAATGCACTATAATCTAACTCAACCTTTTCCTATGGAAAGTAAGTTTTTATAGATTACTTCGAGTTTCATACAGATAGGAAGGCTTTTTGATAGTTAACAAACTAGCGCATAGACAAAAGTATTTGTTTAGTTTAAATCTCAGCATGACAATTTTAAAGAAATATGTAAATGATTGTTGATCCATAAAAACAATTTTTGGAAATTCATTGAACCTTAAATTACCTCCTAAGCGTGGTTTCTGTATTACAAAGTTTAGGGAGTTATTACAGACGAGACGACGCGGGACGTCGCTGTAGCTTCACTGATTTATGACAAGAGTTATCGTCGGAATTGTAAAGCGGCTTAAGCCTCAAGCTGTGTTGTAAAATTAATTCTAGGCCTTATGCGTAAACAATATTCCTACGAAATAAAATTAAGATTTCATTGAAACCACTTTACAGATAATATTTACTTATGTAAATGTTATTGTCTAGTCCTTCTTAGCCTAGCTGGTTGAGATATTGTGAATTAGTGATAAATATATACGTATATCATTAGAAATATCCTCAAGCATTTGGTAATTAACTGAATTGGTCAATAAAATGTAAGAAATAAGAGTTTTAAAAATAAAAAGATTAAATCACAACTTATAAATGGGAGGAGTTATGAAACTGAGTCTACGAAAAAACCAGTGTATAACGATAGAACTTTTCGATCGTGTCTCTCAACTGTGCATTTATTTAAAGCAAGCGAGGAATTTACTTGGTCCTCTAGTTCACTCATTCCTCAAAGGAGTTTACTTTTAGTATGGTTTTGTATCGATTTAGATTTTTACTTTAATTATTTAGGAAATTTAATTGCTATGGGGTAAAATATTGTGAGGTTAGTTGTAAATTTATCATGATTATAGGTAATTTAAAGCTAGAAACCACTCAAGTTAAATCGTAATATAACAGGTTTTTTTTATTTCTTCATACAATGACCTGTCAATAAGTGAGGAAGGAATTTTCTTATTCAACGCTGTAATATAAATAGCTCAATTTGTAAAAGCGATAGAGGGATGAATTTCTAATATCATTTTGTTAGCAGGATTAAAATCTGTAGCTTATGTAAAACAGTTGCATTTACATAATTAACATAGTTTATTCCACATTTTAAAACACTTATTTGCATCTTCAATACATTATAACTTTATATTTAATAATAAAATATGCAGATTTCTATGGAAAAAACATTATCATAATTTGAAACATGTTTGGCTCCATAAATGGTTGTGAATGATATAACCAATTACTTCACTAACATGGAGCAAAACACTTTTTTATTTGTTTTCTAATACAGAAACAAATAAATTGTTATACTTTTTAAAACTACGATTAACTTTTACTACACTATATAGACGAAGGAAATAATACCCAAAAGTGGAAGTGATAATATAGGCTTGCCTATAATAAGCAAACCAACTTATTAAAAAAAACCGTTCATAATGCTTTTACTATAGATCGATGAGAAACTGGTCCTTTTGCTTTTTCTTTTTGGTTTTTTGACATTTGCTCATATTAGAACTTTACAGAATGTAACTTTCCATACTTGTAGAAGAAATAATAAACTATGGGACGTTTTACTTCATGTATCGATGACTTTACATAAACATTATTTAGAAATGTTTTAAATTTAAATAGTATTGTTACATAGTTAATTAGTTCTCCTTGCCTCCGCCAAATCCAAAAACAACCGATTAGGTATTTTCGTGATGTTAGGGCAGATGTTTATGTTGCAATTTGCTGTTTTGCCGGACAGATACATTCCTACAATGCTTTTTGTGATTCGGGACTCGCCTTGTTGTTTTTACTAATTATATAAATTAGAATCGGTTGTTGTAGTCTGATAATGGAATGATATCTTAGAAACATTTTTGTATAATATCATGTCGGATATTGTTGGATTTGACGATTAAATTACAAATAAATAAGTTTTTATGTAATTCAAAAGGTATTAGCCAATAAAATTAAAAAAAGTTTTAAGCAGTTAAACTAATAAATTCACTATAGTAATTTGGGAAATGCAATATCTCTTTAGGGATTAATGTATTCTTTAGCATGTTCAATAATGAAATAAGAATCATATAGCACAAAAGAGCTTTTTAAGATTTTCTCAGTTTCATTTATTTAGCAACTAAAATTTAAAAGTAAAAGTAAAGAATGTCTTATTTTACCAGGCGAAGTTAGGGCTAAGAAGCCCTCTCTAACACTTAACCTGGGGACCAACGGCTTAAAGGTGACTTCCGAACCACCACCAATGGCCGGGCAGGCGGGCCGCTTGCAAGGACAGGATCGCTCATCAGCGGTCACCTGTCCAAGCAGCAACCACGCTCGGCGTTGCTTGATCTGGTTATCTTGCGATAACCGCCGTACCCACTACACTGCGCCATTGGCAAATTTACTCCAGTCCAGTAAACTTATTGATAGCAAATAAAATGACAATTTTTTTACAACTGCATAAAATCAAAGCTAATTGGTTTGCTAAACCAAAAATGATTTTTAAATGGCATTTGTTATAAAATTATGTATAATCATACTTTGGAAATTTATATAATTTTCCAGAGAAAATAAACGGTAGTCGTCCGATTGTTATGATGCATCTGCTGTCGAGACACTTTATGTTTCTAACAGAGGACAGACAGGTTCCTCCGGGTGTCATTAACAAATACAGTTGTTCAAATTTCCCTATGGAAAACTTAAGTGTGATTATAACTCACACAATTCCAACTTCAATACTATTTTTTAATAAAAAGTTTACCAAATAGTAAAAGTATTTTTAACCATCACTATTAACAGACTGTATGCAATATACATATTCATTACATTTAATTATATCAAAGAAATTTCGTGTGTTTACCTATAAAATATTTCAATTGATTGACGATTTTAAATGGCGCCAAATTGTTACTACTCGTAGGAATGTATATATTGCAGTAATTACTTCTTCATAAGTGTGAATTTTTCAAATGCAATTTTGTACGTTTTATCTGAGGTCTTATGCATTACCAAGACTTGACAAGATTCTTTGCCAATAATTTAATTATTGGTGGTAGATATATTAAAAGAGAAAGTAATTTCCAGGTCAGCATCTACCGCTACAGTGACCTATCGTCTAATTAGTTGCAAACCTTAAGGAATAATGAGGTAACATTACAGCAGACTATACCTGGAAATTAATCTGCGATTACACTTTTTACCTTATAACCTCATAACTTTAATATGTTGTTGTTTTGGTTAATATAACCAAGAGAATTGCAGTTATAAATGTGATTTACTTATCAAGAATCTAATAAATAAAAGAGGTCACTAATTTTAATTCTTAAACAATGGTAATCTTCTATTATAAATTATTAAAATTAACAGCTAATCATAATAAGTACGAAGTAAAGTTATCAATGTAACAAATACTTAATGATTTTTCCTTAGAAATACTTAAATATAATTTTAGATTAAACTTCAAAGTTTACTGAGTTAAAAAGTGGAAGGATGGGGCAGCGGGTTCTCTGATTTATGACTAAATCAGAATCTGAATTGCAAATTGGTTTAGGTCTTGGGCGGCGTTTACATCTACAATGCTTCCTTAAGGGTAAACACGGTTACCACAAAAGTTCAAAAATACACCACTCGTACTTTATGAATTTATTTCCCTAAATAAACTCCAGTGCTTACTGGAATTGTAATACAAACTCGTGTTTTATACTAAAAAAGAACCACTTATTCACTACAACAGTATTCAAAAATCTACGTTTTCTTGTTCTTAATACAGGTGTTTGCTTCTACCTCAGTTGCGATTCTTAACAAAAATTTGTTGTTTATTTTTAAATTCCTTACAACAAAATGATTTTTTTCTATTGAAACTAAAATAAATATATGTTTAAAACTAAAGTTATATCCGTATCTTCCATAATAACCTATATGGAAATAAAATACTAACTTTTAATTTTTTGACTAATGAAAAGTTGACTTTACGACTGTGTGAGAGTCATCATCTAAATCAACAACAAATCAACAAATCTAAATTAGTCATATTTTAAAACTAAAATACATGTTTCGCTACAATAATTCATTTATGTTTTTAATACACTATCAAGATACTGTATAACAACGGCAAGAAACCAGCAAAAACAACCCACGTGATGTACATTAACATTATAAGGTTTCCAGTAAACCTAGTCTTGTAAACTGATATAGTCACAAAAACAGAATACCAAGAACATACGTTTCGAGAAAACGGAGAGAAACAGTGTAAAGTTTGTAATCACGACGTTTTTTGGTGTATTCCAATGCCATTGGAATACAATTAATGGTCATACAAGTTACCATAGCACACTTTTAATCTCCATAGTGTTTTTTTTTGTATCGTAAGTTTCTTGTATATAAAAAAGTCTAAGAATAACCATTACTGCATTACAAGTAGTAGTGTAAAATATTAAAGCTTATGTAAAATGTTTTAATTTACCACAGTTATGACAGTTAATATTAAAAAGTATCTTATTTTTGGCTATACTCGAATGTATCTCTAGGTTGCATTCTCAATATTATTTTTAACTGCACTCCATGCGGAGAATACTTATATAGGTAATAGTATGTGTAAGCTAACTTTGGAACCATATTTAATCTTTGAATGTCAAGAAATCATTTTTAAAGGCCAGTAATTCAAAGCGCTTTAGCCGGAGAGTAAAGCTATTTCTTAACATGCTCATATGAAATACCATGAAAGTCCAGATAAATGTTCTTATTTGTTTGAGTTTTTATTGAAATTCTAACAGTTTCTGATCTAAAATTGGAATAATTAAGTCCTATATTTCGCAATAAATCATTCAGTAGGTGTCTTTGTTAAAGTAAATCTATGAAGCACAGTTTGTAGAAAATCTTATCAATAAAGTTTGAAGAAATAAATATACATGTTAAGTTTACAACAATTAATTATATTTAATATATTTCAAATATTAAATCACAGCAATAGAAGGCCTAGAACGAACCTCTGTATTGTACATTACCAGTAACAGGTTCTAGCAATCCTGATCCCAAAACAAAATCGACCAATTATATCGAAACGAGTGAGAGTCCTAATATTCGCCAGGGTGACTGAACATATTTTTTCCATTCCAGTCAAATATGGTCTCAAAAATGTAAAACAAGGAATTGCTTTGAGGTAATTGCCCATCAACAATATTTGCAGGGTTAAAATTAAAATGTCATTCATATTTCTTATTACTTGTCTTAGTAACATTTTTATTGCATCGTGTTTACAGTTGATTTCAAGAATAAGGAAGTTCATAATTGCTAAAAATGAAAAAAACTTCTAGAAATACCAGAGAAAAGGAACTTACAATGATTTACATTAAGAGTAACACATTGACAACCATGTATGGGTGCTTGGTAAATTATTCACTTATTAACTGGTGTAGATGCCCTCACTTCTTTATTCCGAAACATAAGATATCACTTATTTGCTACTGAGAATCGTTTGTGATGGAACTTTTACTACGGATAGCGAGGCAGTACGATTTATTCTATTGTTAAACTGTATGTTAACTTACTACTTTTTGAACGCCTTTCATGACTCAAAACTGATTTGCGTTTCGGTTTGGCTATAAAACTTCATGATTGTTAAAATATTAAGTACGGTTAATTTGTAACCTATAACTTTTCGTCCGGTTCAGTTTTGATACATTTTTATGAAAGGTACTATTCAATATATTTCTAAACAGTTTTTAAGTAAGTTTATAATGACTTATGAAGTTGTATGACTTCAGATTTGCCAATATTTACCACAAAAATAAGAGTTTTATATTGTTACACTGTATATTAAACTTTTTATTAAACTAATAAGTGACTTTTGATTATTTTTTGACAACATAAACTAACACACAACTGATCTTATTAGACTGCAGCGTTAATTGCTAAGCTTTTTATAAACTATTCATTTCTTGTGTAAGCACAGAACCTATTTTTTTAGTCGTATACAGGAATATCCACCATGAAAGATATTTCTTCGTTAGCTGCTGTGTCTGTGATACGTAAATATGAGAATATTAAAAACGTTTAAAAGTATAATATTCAACATTTTTACATATAATACATTTTCTAGCTTCTCAAATTAAACCGACTGTTTGATCGGTTAATATTTATATGGTTAGATAAAGAAACTAATTTATCCACTGTCAAGTCCTATGTATGGTTAGATGACTCTGATATCATTTTCCATAAGTTTGGTTGTAAATTTTTCAAACAAATGTTTTTTACATTTTTTTATATTTTTCTCTTACGTACCCTCAGTTCGCAACGGTCCAAGATCTCTCCAGCACTATCGTGGGTAAGAAATTCTTACAGGAAAGCCCTTTATTAACTTCAAGGAAAATCAGATTGTGTATTTATGCAATTTCAATAAGCTCTCGGCTCTTGGAACACTAGTGCTGGTGAGACCCCAATTTCAGCACTCTATTTAGCTATGCGCTCTAAATGGATCAGCAGATTTTCAGGCACTCACTTTTATATCATAAATATAATATCACAGTATTTTATTTGTTTAAACTAACTGATATGTAGTTTAGGGGAGATAAATACCATCAAAATAATAACTGATTAAATAAATAATAGCTCAAACTTAATAATTTACAGGGAAAAGATTTTTTGTACAAAACATGCTGTGATCAGGGGATACCTTTTTACTGACCTTATACAATACCATTAATTAAATGTACACAAAATTTAGGTTGTTTATAGTGTAATTGTTTTATTAAATCGTTTATTATCGGTTTATATGATGTAATGCTCTGAACAATTTAATTTGTTTTATAACAACATTAATGAAATGTTGAGAATGCCACCCCTTATAACATTCTATTTATGTTTTCTATTCTAATTCTATCCACTTTAAAATTTTAAACATAAGCAAATATTGAAAATTTGTGTCTTAAATAATTGTTTCCTTTAGTTAAATTTTTTAGTAAAAACCACATTAGCATAGATATTATATATTATCTTAAATCACCTCAGCAGATACAAGCACGTTATCCTTTTTAGGAATTTTGAATTTTTATTGTTTAGTTTTTACTTGAATGTCTTAACAAAATTGGAAAGTATCATGTGAACTACATTTATATTTATAAATATAATATATTGTTTTTTAAATGTATTTAGCAATACTTTGTATTTAAGATTAATGCCAATTTTAATGTATAATTGAAATGTTTTTTAGGGTTAACTAAAATGGAAACATTATTAATGCTAAGGAAATACGAATTTTATAATAAATAATTATAACATTTAAGAGTACAGCATATACGTACTTTCAGCTGATTTAAAACAGATTAGAAACAGCTTGATTGGTTCAGAAGTAAAAGTTACATTTATTTCAACTAAAGTAGAACATTTAAAACATATTTTGTAGTATTCCAGGAAATATAAACTTTAAAATAATTTTAATAATTGAATATATTTTTATTAAACGACATTATATATAAGAATTGCAAATAAAAATAAAATAAGAAATTTTATAAAAAATAGATTTAAAATGTACATTCATATCATCACAGTTGGGTTATTTAAACGAGGGTCTACCACGTACAGTTTTCAAACAGTTAATTTGATCAAGGACCTATGTCGTCAATATATTTCTAATTGATCAATCACCACATTTGAATTAACAATAAATATATATATATATAAGAATATAACACTCCACCGAGTGATATATATATATATATATATATATATATATATATATATATATATATATATATATATATATATCACTCGGTGGAGTGTTATATTCTTTCTTTATAAATCTCTAACGTAAATTTGCGACATTTTTACTAAACAATTCCTCGGTATGATAATTTAGTATTTCACTCCGAAACACTAAAAAAATAATACACCGAAATAAGAAGCATGGCACAGTCTGGATTTCGCCTAACAAACTTGAATAAATTTAAATATTCTTAAGATGAAAGTTAAATGAATTCATACCCTTGCAATCCTTGATCAGAAAATTGTCTACTCTTATATATGTATGAGCAAAGGTAATAGTAAATGGAATTCTGGTGAATGAATTTTTTGTTCTGTATAAACTATAGTAAAATTTATTTACGTTTCACTCTAAAATGGTTTGTGTCCGCAAGACGTTTGTCTCCTTAAACGTGGTCCGTAATTAATAGTTTTGCATAAAATATAATATGTCTAAAATCTATAACCATATGCAAATAGTACCTAATTTAAAAGAATGGACTACTTGGTTAATTACTGTGAAAATTGTTAGGGCCAATTACATGTACCACTATTTGTGTGACGGCACATTTTGTAGTTTCCATTGCAAACATAGGCTGAAGTTAACACCATCGACGATCATTATGTATTGCTAAATAATTGAGTATTCTTAGTTCTATAAAATTAAAAATACAAAAATGCTAAAGTTACATGTTTCCAAAATTTCTTTATCATCCGGCTAAAGAATAAATTGAATAAGCCAATTGGCTTCGTTTCTGTATTAAAATCGCACAAAAACAAGATAAAACAAACACTTATTTTACAAAGACGTATCAAAAGTAAGGATCGCAATGATAAACCGTACTTATATCACAATTAAGGAAAATAATTGCGTTTCAAATGTTTGAATTGTTGTGTGCTGTATATTCAGCGTTAACTTAATAGTTAAAGAAAAGTAAAATTAAAATAAAATGGTAACTCTAAATTTTAGCTTTTACTTAATTAGTTATACTATATCTTCCAATTTTTAAAAGTTCTAATTAACATTGTGTAATTGGTAAATATGTATTTGCAACTATCATCCTATGGATTATTTATAAATTACACGATATACGTATATTTCAGCTTGTGAAAGGTTCAAGGTTCTATAAGGTCCTAAGATTTGTACAATGTATATGTTACCGGCAAAGTGTAAAATCAGGCATTGTATAGAATACCTAGGCATTCTATACATTGCCAAAAGTAAGCAGGCAAAGTGTGAAATTTTAAAACATTTCATACTTTGCCTAGGCATTCTATAGAATGCCTGCTGGAGTTCAGGCAGAGTTAAAAAATCTGTATGTTCCATTGTTTTTCAAGTTACAACGTGCTTGCCTCACCTACTCCCCCCGCCCATCCCCGCTATAACGCTGCTCTCAGTTCTGTTCCGTCACGCCACAGTATTGTGCTAGGCCTACGCTTCAGTTCTGTTCTGTCGTGCCACTGTATTGTTGCTTGAAAATGTCACAAGTGAACAGTAGTATCAGTAGTTCTAGTGATCGTTTATCGCTAATGAAACTTCGTTTTAGTGCCGAACTTGTAAAAATTCGGAATGCAAGTGCTAAAAATAGTGTTTTTTTGACTGAAGACGACTATAAGAAGCTGGTGTTGGATGTCGAAGATGCCAAGGCCAAGCCCAGAAAGGAACCTCGTCACTACTGGCTACTCAACAGGTATGATGTAATGATCGTAGAAAATGTGCAAAAACTAATACACCCATTAAAACAAGGAGACAGTGTTGTAAAATTTTATGTCCACGATTCAGATTTATTTACTGTTCTCCATGAAGCTCATGTAGCTATTGGTCATGGTGGAAGAGATCGAATGTTAAAAGAGCTAGATATTAAGTACAAAAATGTTACACGTCATGATGTTGAGCTATATATTAGTTTGTGTGAGCCATGTCAGAAGAAACAAAAGGGTTCGAAAAGAGGAGTGGTAGTAAAGCCCCTGATTTCATCAGAATTTAATTCTCGTTGTCAAGTAGATTTAATTGATTTCCAATCACAGCCCGACAGGGAGTTTAAGTTCATAATGGTCTATCAGGATCATTTGACAAAATTTGTGATTCTTAAGCCTCTCAAAACTAAAACCGCCGAGGAAGTAGCATATCACCTAGTTGATATTTTTACTCTCATTGGAGCACCAAGTATATTGCAGTCAGACAATGGAAGGGAGTTTGCAAACAAAATAGTTTACAATTTAAAAGATTATTGGCCTACGTTAAAAATCATTCATGGCAAACCACGTCATTCTCAAAGTCAGGGTAGTGTAGAACGTGCAAACCAAGATATTGAAAACATGATTTCGACTTGGATGCAAGATGAAAAAACTGACCGTTGGAGTGAGGGATTGAGATTTGTGCAACTTATGAAAAATAGAGCTTTACATTCAGGAATCAAAAGAACGCCCTATGAGGCTCTCTTCGGCTGTAAAGTAAAGGTCGGTCTTACAACATCTTCTCTGCCTCGAGACATTTTGGATTCCATTAAGAGCGAAGAAGATTTGGAAAGAGTGGTTAATAACATGCACACAACAGAAACACAAACAATGTCAAGTCTAGAACCTCCACTCCAAACCGATAATAACACTTCAGAAGTTAATGAGGCAACCGTTGATTTCTCGGTCAGTTCTAGCCTTCTACAAATGTGTAGCGTTTGTTTGCAGCAAACTAATGAGAAACAAAACTGCACAAAATGTTTAGCGGACATACATATTTCATGTGGCCATTCAATTCAGGGGTGTGATGATACTGAAAAAACCCTGTTGTGTGTCTCTTGTTTTAATTCGGAAAATATTGATAAAGAGAGGAAAAGGTCAAAAGCTTGTCTTGAAAAACAAGCTAAGAAAATGAAAGCTAATTCCGATAAAAAGTTTCCCCCCGTCACCAAAGGAGTCACTGTTCGTGTTCCAATTCCTGACGTTGACAAAGGAAGAGGTGACTTGAGAAATATTCTGGCAGTGGTCATGGATACGACAGAAGATGGGTTTTACAAATTAGGGACCGCCAACGGAGTTTTGAAACAATTGTACGCAAGGTCACAGTTTACAGTTTGCCAAAAAAGCCTAGTTCGAGTAGAAGACGTGCCTGATCAAGAAACAGGACTTCGTACCGTAGCAACAGCTCAGTCAACAGGAAGCGGCCAAGGATTTGTGAGATGCATTTGCAAAACTAAATGTCAAAACCAAACAATGTGCTTGTGTTAAAAACAATCGAAAATGCAACTCGAAGTGCCATAGTTCTCTTTCCTGCTGTAACAAGTAATTTCTTAAATTAATATTTCACTTTTAAATTTTACTCTAGTAAAATATGAGGATTTTCAGATCCTATGTTTAATACATTTCATGTTTGTTATTTGCAATAAACAATTTTTAACAATGTTGTTCATTTTATACTTTGCCTGCAAAACTTTCGACATTCTATATAATGCCTAGGCATTATACACAATGCCTAGGCAAAGTTTGTACAATTGTTAAGAAATGAGTTTATTTCATACTTTGCCTGGATTCACTCGGCAATGTATACAATGCCTAGGTATTCCATACAATGCCTGAATTGTACACATTGCCGGTAACATATACACTGTACAATCTCCTACTTATTCCGTTTTATAAAATCTTCAAACAGACAAGTTGCACAATGATTACGGGCAGAATAAGTATGAAAGGTTAATCGCCTACACCTTTTATCAAAAAAGAAGAGATAAAAAAATATACAAAGCTTAGAAAGCAGTTTCTAATTTTAAAGGAATACGTGTTTAATCGTGTATGTATATGCTTGTTGACTGCTACTATTTTAATAAAAGTACTCCATGTTTATAACGTTATTGGATGAAGACACACATGGTAATACATTTTATGGAAAGCCTTTCCAAAGACGAATTATTACAGGAAACGGTTATTACTCTCTGAAAACATTTATTACATAAAGTGCACCGACATTCAGATTCTTTTGTTGCAAACCCATCATTTCAATTGGACGTTTTAGGGGAACGTGCTGCATTTGAAAGCGTGGGGTCACTGAATGCCTTTTGAAGATGAGAAATGAATGGGTCAATAAAATATAACAGTATTTATTAGTTTGCTTAATTTCAATGCTATAGATAGTCGCAACGAATATTTGGAAAAATAACTATTTCATACTAAGCAAGACCTAACAACGTCAATATATTCCAGCACCATTACTACACGTATTTGTATTTCTAATCCGGGAATTTGGGTAATTGTTGGCTTAAACAATAACTTAAATGCGCTAGCGGCAAGCGTTTTGTGCACAAATTGGTAATTGAACTACAAAACTTTGATTGGTTAATTGACTAGAGGCTTTGTTATCATAACTTCGTCATTGTTGACTCTGGACTGTAGTTAGATAATATGAACAATTTATAATATTTACAATAGCTTCATTTCTTTAAACAGTGTTAATACAATGTTGTCTCACTAGATTGTGTCAATGGAAAAGTATATAATGTAAAAAATATGATCATCGTTATTTTACTAACGTTAAAAATTAAGGTATTGACAATGAGTTACAAAATCTGACGTAGGCTACGAAATTAGTGCCGAACGTTATTTCATCATACACATTGTATACATCATAGTTCTGGACGAACTACTACTTTCTTTCTATGTTAAATGTTCTTTCAAAGTAAATAATGGTTACTTCCTCTGATAAACATAAACTTACAAGATATTATCATGTTGTTTTTTATTACTTTGTGAATTAACACAAGGACAATATTTCAAACATATGATTTAGTTTATTTAGTGGTGGTTAATTTTGAGCATGCGTTACATGTATGTATTTAACTACTTAGTTTTATAATGAGATTACAATTTTAGCAGTGCTAAGTTAAACTTTTGAATTGTCTCTATAGGCGTATATTTAAAATAAAACTAACAAGTCTAAATCAGTTCCTACTAATCTAAAAGAAACACACATTGAAACAATAAAAGTAGTAACTGCATATTTTCATCCTTCATGAGGTATATTGTTTTAAAAGAAGTCCGTTTCCATACACTTGATAACACTAAATTTGTGTATTATATACTTATAAATAAGTATTTATTGGCTTAATATTGATCTTCTCTATATCATTTAATAACAGTTAAAGATTACTACAAGTGTTAGTTTTTCCGGTTATCAAAATAATCTATATTTACTTGGGCAACTAGAAACTTTTAAAATCAAAGCAATAAAGTTTCAACTAGAGGGAAAATTCTAATTCATGTATATATCTAATTTTATTCAAATTTAAAATACTACTTTAAAAATTTGAAAGATAATTGAATGTAATTACGTGTCAACTGTTGTAGAGTATAGATATAAAGGTTCCCGCTGATAAGTATTGTACTTAAAAGGGCCTCAGTAATGTATTATTTCTTGAATAAATGCAATTTAATTCAATTCTATAAATTGAATTGAATTGCATTTATATAATAATTTTTATAAATAACTGTACTCTGAGTATTCTGCAAAACATAGTGGCTACATTTTAGTTTCATAGCCCTGTATTTTTAATATTTTTTTAATGGTAACTGTGTTTTTTTTTCATATTGGTATAACTAGTTGATATAATAAGGCAAATTAAAAAATATAGTTTTAGTTTTACATGATTAAGCAGGCAACACTTTAAATACTTATGAAATAAGTTGTGACCAAATTAATACTAATTTATAAAATGAAACGGTTATAATCAGTGACTTCATGTACATAAATTTGTTGCATTAAATCCCACGCTTAATATTCATGACCAAATGCTTCACAACTCATGAATTGAGAATGACGTCATGTCACCGACCGAGATATAAGCTTGGATGAAGGCAGCATGTTGATTTGGGGCCATAACCCTTGATAAATATTTCATATAGACTGAAATTATTTAGCCCCTGTCGATTAGCTTGCTTATGGGTTAAATGTACAATATTCACAAAATTCACTCGTTGAAAACTTAATTATAATTTTAACACTTTTAATAATTGTGTAAAAGTTTAGATTTTCTACGTAACAATTTTTATTAAAACTTACTTAAATTATATAACTTCCAAGATACTTAAAATTTTTAAGAACATATTTATACTTTTTAAAACTTAAGGGGGTTCGGTAGGTTAAAAATTAAAAAATTATACATTTTTTTTATTTTAATTTATTTTTCTGAGTTGTTTTCTGAACGTTTTGACATAAAAATTATTTAATTCTGACAATGGGAAGTATTTAAAAAAATATACAACATATTGTCTGCACAGTTGCAATTTTTACCAGAATTGTATCTATGGTAACGACAATACTATTATTTATTTGTTATAATAACTAGCATCCAGAAACAGTTGTTTTTCTTTCAATGGTTGGCTAACCTGAAGTATTGTGCCAATAAACAGCAGACAAGAGAAGTAAGAAACATTGTTTGTTTACATTCATGAGTTTATTCTTTATTGTGAAAACTCAAAAGTAAATACACATTACAATTATTTTTCTAAAGTGTTGTGTCTAGTGTTTCAGAAAAATATATTATTCAAAATGCCTAGGAGTACTAGTGTTTTCAAGAAAAGGAAACGAGTATTTTGTAAGAAGACAGTAGAAACTGAAATTAGGCATAGTCCTAATGCTGATGTTTTGGAAGATATGACTAGTCTAGATGAACCAGTTAGTGCTTCAAAAGCAAAACTAGGAAATATTTCCAATAACTACCAATCTATTGTTGATGGTGAGCCTAGTCTAGCCTATGAAATAGTTGATTTGAATAGTTTGTTGAAAATAATTTCTAATATAGCAGTTTGTAAACATTGCCATGAAGCAATTGATTTCAAAGTCGGTAGGCGTGTTGGACTTTTCTTTTCAGGTGATTTTACATGTTCAGGTTGTAGTACAAAGACATTAGCTTCATATGAAAATTGCTGTACTTTACCTGATAACCCAATAAACACAATAAAATGTATGACCTAAATGTTAGGTTAGTGTACGGTATGCGTACTATTGGAAGGGGCCAGGTCGCTTGTGGAACTCTTTGCGGCGTGCTAAACTTGCCTAAACCTCCTACAAAGTGTAGTGAATACATTAGAGTTGTAGGGTCTACAGCTAAGGATATATGTTTTTCATTTATGAAAGAGGCTGTAGAAGAAGCAGTGAAAATAAATGATGGAAATAGGGATTTGTGTGTTGCCATCGAGGGCACTTGGCAAAAGCGTGGACATACATCTAAAAATGGCGTTGTAACTGCTACAAGTGTTGATACTGGTAAAGTTGTAGATGCCGTCATACTGTCTAAGTACTGTCGTTGTAGAGGCAAGTTTACTGGCCATCATGATGATAATTGCAGTGCTAATTACCAAGGAGTAAGTGGGGGTATGGAAGTGGTAGGAGCCTGTAAAATATTTTAACGGTCCGTTCCAACTTATGATGTTCGCTATATTGAATATCTTGGAGACGGCGACTCTAAAGGGTTTTCTAATGTATTAGAAAGCATGCCTTATGGTAATGACTGTCCAGTTACAAAATTAGAGTGCATTGGAAATGTCCAAAAACGTATGGGCACACGCCTAAGGACATTAAAACTAAAAGAAGGTAAGGCAAAACAAATTGATGGAAAAACCTTAGGCGGTCGCAACCGACTAACAGATGCTGCTATATTATCAATTCAGAAATACTACGGATTAGCCATACGCAGAAATATAGGTAATTTGAATGACATGAAGCAAGCTATATGGGCAGAATACTACCATTTACTATCAAGTAACTCTAATCCTCAACATGGACTTTGCCCGAAAGGAAGTGATAGTTGGTGTAAATATCAAAAATCATTGGTCCAAAATGAAAAATATGATCATGAAAAACATTTTCACCTACCACTTGCCATAATGGAGAGGCTAAAACCTATTTTCAAAGATCTTAGTGCTCTTGACCTTCTAAAAAAGTGCTTACATGGTAAATCACAGAATCCCAATGAGTCTGTGAACCAAATAATTTGGACTCGCCTACCGAAAACCGTGTTTGTAAGCATTCACACACTTCACTTAGGTGTATATGATGCCATCAATACTTTTAATAAAGGAAAAATAGCAAGGTGTATGGTATTTAAGAAACTGGGATTGATTGTTGGGCAGAATTTTTGTGATGCTATGAAAAATAAAGATATATCCCGGCTAAAAAAGGCTCAGCGCATGATCTCGGAAGTTGCAAAAAGAAGCAGACAATCCCGTGAAAGTGCTAAAAGGAAGTTGGAAGATGAGTGGGAAGATTTGGAGGATCCTGATGATCCCAGTTATGGAGCAGGATGCCATTAACTTCAGTTACATATTACCAAGTAAGACCAAATGTATATTTTAACTTTAACGTTGATTTCCCGTAATTTAATTTTTTTCTTACTTATGTACCTTTATCTCAGGAAGTATTAGATGGATCATTATGAAAAAAAACCACTTGTACATGCCACCAATATACACATTTTAAGCGCGTAACATTGTAAAAAAAATCTTTAATAATTACGCAAAAAAATAAATAACAAAATGTTTTCAAAAAAACATGTATTTTTAAAAAAATTCTTTTTTAATGAAATTTTCTTAAAAACCAAAATGTTTTGCGCTCTATTCCATCATAAGGACCTAAAAAATAACACATAAAAGTTTTACTGTAATCGAACCAGTTGTTCCTGAGTTGGTGTTTCATACTCGAGAAGTTCTCTGTCTTTTTTTGTGATCATCTTTAGATGGTATTGAAACTATTTAAGTATAGCCTGGTTTTTCCTTTTTCTGAAATCCTTTTATGCGAATCGTCCATAACTCCGTGATCGGTGAAAAACTAAGTTTTTCTTTATTGTTCTGCGTTACACACGCAGAATAATCTACAGATTTTGTCCAGTGTTTTCCATTATACAATATGTCTGGCGAAGAATATCGTACAGAATATTAGACCTCTTCCCTTCTGTATCTGGGAAGACTTACTTTTGTGAGTGGATTAGTTCATTCACAACCTCATCCACATAGCGTATATTTACCATGTTTTCTGTGTATTCCAATAATTATCGTAGCGTAGTACAGGCATTTTTCTGTATCTGTTTATCTTGCTGCATAACATAACTTTTAGAGATTAATTAATATAGAAGAAACTTCTTTATTTGGATTTTATACCATTACGTAATTTGAGTTATAGTTGTATTTAACACATATTTATTCAAATAAAGCAACAACACCCACATGGATTTTCTATGAGCTTTGGCTTAAAATTCGTAAATATCATTACTAAAATTACGATTGCCATTGATCTGATAACTATAGCATATATGGCACAGATCATGTTATTGCACATAGAGCAGACCTGCTTGTGCGACTTGCGGGTATGTGTTGTATGTACCGGTCTTGGGTATTATCATTTTCGAAATAAACGACATGAATCAATCTGAACATTTTCACTGTTCTAACAACGGTTCTAAGAAGAGTAACTATTATTAGTGAGCAATAGCACTCAGCTTTAATACCCAGTTGGCCCAGCTCACCATAGATGATTCAACGATTAGGACATGTATTTACGTAATTCTCTAGTAGAGAAATGGCTGTTACACCACTAATAAAGATGCCCAATGTACACTAATGTAAGGTAGGCCATGCGCTAATGATCCTGGTTACTGTACACGCAACAGAATTTCAGCTCTCGCTTCATCACCAGCGCTCACCTAATCCTGTAACCATCCTCATCAGTTTGGGTCGAGGTAGAAGGAGAGTCTGATAGTTTAAATTACTGCCGTTATATCTAAGCTTCTAATGCTTACTTACACAGTTTTTAAATAGAATCATTGTAAAATAATTAACAATTATTTCTTTTAATGTCACACATGGTTTCTTAGCTGCAATTAAAACTGTGTAAGTTTTTGTTGTAGCTTTATTCAAATAGTAGATATGTATAGGGTGATTATTATCTAACATCTTTATTTTCGAAGGATTTCTACGCCATGGGTTTATCTAAGGATTTTACACCTTCATCAATCTATATAAATATAAACAAGATACATTATTAATGATTGAATTTATTGTAATTGCTTTTAAATTACGTAACCTATTATTTAAATTATCTAATTAAAATGAAAAAAGAGGTATAAAACCCAATTAGTAACTATTCTCTTAATTACACAATCGCTTTCATTTGTCAATATTGCTAGAAATTTTAAAAAATTAAATAAAGCTTTGTTTTATTCAAGGTTTTTGATATCTATTCGTAGAATAAATACATGGAACTATTATAATGTCAGATTCTACCAGTGATTGATACACTACAATCATAAACTTAGTATTGGTAACTTTATCATTCAATATGCATACAATGACAATACAAGGGTTCATTCTTTTGTGAAGATCATAACAATGATTATTAAAAATAGTTTTCTGTATTATAGTCTAGAATTGAATAATCTGTTCTCTGCTAGAATAAATTATTTAAATAAATTACAAACATAACTAGCCTTGGTATTGGATGGCTTTGCTATAAAATTATAATTTAATAGAATTATTATTTAATTCATGTATCACAAAACACATACAAATAAATGTCACTCGAACATGTGCACAAACACGTTCGCGCGCAATGGTTCCTGCCTGATGTCAAGAGGTAACTAAAGGTAAACGACTAGAATTACACAATGGCTACTTAGGTCTAACAATGAAGATTAACCTTTTAAACTTGTCACTATAACCATAAAATTACAAGAAATTCAATTTAATTGACGGTAAGTTATAAAACATATTTTATTTTAGTTTAATTATAAATCAAATGCGACGCTTTAATCAACAGTGCATACTGATCGCACCCTAAATCTATGTCTATTTTTATCATACGATGATATATAAATATATATATATATATATATATTATATATATAAATATATATATTTATATTTATATATATATAAATAAATATATATATATATATTATATATATATAAATATATATATTTATATTTATATATATAAATAAATATATATATATATATATATCAATATGTAATACATTTATTTAAATTATATTATGTATTTTTGGGCTAGGTAAATTTGGATTTAGTTGCCCATTATAATATAATAAACCTCAATTGTTGTTAATTTGATCTTTATTGAAACAAATAATTTATAAAATTATCACGAAATATTCAGCATGAACACATCATTGTGTGTAATAACTATAAATCATATTTTCAGTTATAGGTATTAAAAGTTATTAAGCATATATTATATTACAATAAACTTAAAATAACATTCTTTCAAGTTAATTTACTTCACTATTCAAGAACTTTAAATGTAGATTATGAGAAAATGGTTGTATTAAGTTAGTCACTAATTAATTGTAACCAATTAAAATATGCTGTTCACTCTTTCCTTCAATTATTTCAATGAAAATCTCAGTGAGACTGCTTCACAACTTTCAACCCCTGTCACGTTCCGTTATGAAGTCTGAATACAAATTTTCTCCAATATTTCCCAGCAGGTTTCATGTTCAAAGGTTTCAACGTGACTCAAAATATTTCACTTATTTAGTATCCAGTAAGTGTTTCTCACATTCCTTTCAGAGTTTCTGCTACTTCAGAATAATACTGAGTTGTCACCATGATGTATTTTCTTACTACGTGAGAGACTTTTGACACCCCAATAGCTTTCAACATTATTCTTACATTATATAATTATCTTTTTTTCAAACCTTCTAAAACGAAATATTACAATATTATTGGAACAAAATCATGTGCAATCCTTTAAGGTATTGTGTTAGGAATAAAAATTTAAACTTAAAATATCTCTGTTTTTTTATATTTTAATACAAACTAATTTCGTACAAAATAATTTTACGTCCTGTACAATATTGTCAGCATATCTATATTCGTTTAAGTACTTCTTTGATCCCTTCCACTTATACTGTATTGTACACTAACTCCCTATTTAAAAGCTGAACATTCAAATCAGTTACGGAGACTTCTCTAAATTATCATATAAATTAAAGATACTACATTATCAATAGTGTTTTTTTTTCACAAAGTAATTTCTTAATTGGAATTGATATGTTGTGTTTTAGTATTTATTTATAAGTGTTTGTGCAAGTTATGGTAAAACTCTAACTATCAGAAGAAATCTTCATTGTTAAATATAAAGAAAACCTTACTTATACTGTTTGGTGGTAAATGCACTGAATCTCTCCTTTAGTACACGTCAATATAAATACATATTAAACAGTTTTTTTTAATGTTATGGAATCTCGAATCACGATTCCATCTTGTAACTTCTATAAAAAGTAGTTCTAGTCTTTTTTTCTTGTTTAGGCTTCTAAAAATATCATTAGGCTCTTTAATGCACGTCCTCAACGTGCTCGAATGTTATTGGCAGAATTTGTTCACTTTGCTGACTCCACTGGGACGCTATTCTGATGTAACCGCATCTATTAGGTGGTATTGTGCATCACATATTAGAAATACAAAACTTGCAAATATGTATCAATTTACAAAATAGCTAAAATTATTGCGGGGCGTGTTTAAAATGTTCCACTTGCCATCATAGGTACGAAAAAAACTAATAAGAAATCTTTCTTTAACGTTCACCCAAATTTTTATACTTTTTTTAATTTGTAGTTGGAATAAAAGCGCTCTGTAATACTCTTTATCAAAAACCAAAACCACTATACTTATATAACAAAATCGCTTCGTAATTAAAACATTACCTCCTGCGCGAAGTCTGCATATGAAACTATCAAGCATGATTTTTAATCATTATGCTATTATCGTGTCTGTTTTTAATAACAGTTTGTTTATTATAGAGGAGAGATAGTGCGTGGGTAAGATTAGATACGAACATTATTGGTCCTATTATTATACTAAATATACCGATATTAAATAGTATTTACATATTAATATTCCTGTAGCAATATTAAAAGGTAATAGATTATTTTTATAGATTACTTTATGTGGACTCTAATTTGTGACGCATCACTTCTATTAAATGAATACGTTTATTATTTATTAATTTCATATATACGATTTGTTTTCATACAGTACGTCACAAAAACAATTTAATAATTCTAAATCAAATTAAATAATGTTTAATGACAGCCTACCAATTGAGTAATTAGTTTAGAGTTTAAGATGGAAATTAATTAATATAAAGGTTTTACACTATTACTTGGAAACGTAAGAGATATAATATAACCTGTAAGAGTCATTGGTAATATCACAATAATCTCTAATAATTATATCTGCTACTTTATTTGTCGGGTAACAGTTTTAAATAATTTTTTATCCAAAATGTCAATAGTCTAAATTACTGGGTTATTTTTTACATGTACGCAGTTTGCTTTTAAATATGGCTATCCTGCAAGTTTTCTTTGCCATCATAATGACCCATAAGATAAATCTTAATGTGTCCATTAAACTTTTATTAAACCTCATGGAGTGATATGCACCATTATCCAACTCAATCTTTCTTATATGGAAATTAAGTTTCGTGCATTACTTTGTGTTTCAGAAACATTACAGACAGATAGAAACGCTTTTTATTTGTTAATAAACAAGCGTTTGTTTACTTTAAATTACAGCATGACAATTTGAAATAAATATGTAAATGATTATCGATCGATGAAAATTATTTAAAAAAATGCATTAAACCATAAATTACTTTTTAAGCGTGATTTCTGTATTATAAAGTTTACGAAGTTATTACAGAAGAGACGACGCGGGACATCGCTGTAGCTTCACTGATTTATGACAAGAGTTATCGTCGGAATTGTAAAGCGGCTTAAGCCTCAAGCTGTGTTGTAAAATTAATTCAGGGCCTTATGCGGAAACAACAATCCAATGAAATCAAATTAAGATTTCACTGAAGCCGCTTTAAAGATAATATTTACTTGTGTAAATGTTATTCCGTTGTCCTTTATAGCCTAGTTTCTTACGTTTTAAGATATTTTTATTTGGTTATATAAATTATAAAGATCCACACGCAATTGTCGATCGGAAGAAATCGTAGCTAAATTTAATAAAACTCACAACTTATACATGGAAGAAGTTATGAAACTTGGTCTATGAAAAAAACCATTGCATTACAATAGAATTTTCGATTTTATTTCTTATACGGGCATTTATATAAAAGCAAGCCTGGAATTTACTTTATCCCCTGGTAGTCATTCATCCCCTATACGTGTTGTCTGCTTGACTTTAATTGTAGTTTAAATGGTAAAATTTAATTTCGAAAGTTAGCTATATTTTCTTTCTTTAAGTATGATTTTGTATCGATTGTTATTTTACTAGGATAATTTACGAAATTATTTATTTGGGGTAAAATATTATAAGTTCAAGTGTGATGAATGCTTCACGATTTTAGGTAAGTTAAAGCTAGAAATAAGTCAAATTGTATCGTAAAATATCAGGTTGTGTTTATTTCTTAATATATTCAACTGCCAATATACCGTAATTACTTTCTTAATCAACCCTGTAATAGGAATAGTTCAAGTTTTAAAAGTGATGAATGTAAACATTGTTTTGTTTCAGAGTTATAATCTGTAGGACGCATTTGTAAACCAGTTTCATTTGCATAATATTTAATTTATCCCACAGCTAAAAGACTTCTTTGCATTTTTAATATATTTTTACTTTATATTTGATAATAAAATATGGAAATTTCCATAAAATACATTTTATAACATACAAAATATACTATACATTTGAATTTTATAAGAAAATAATAAATCTTATTACTCTATCATTTTCAGAACATGAAAAATGTTCAGCTTCATAAAAGGTAGTGAATCACAGAACCAGCTGCCCCACTTTCATGGAGGAAACACTTTTATATTTTGTTTCTACAAAAAATTCTACAGATAAGTGTTATACTGTTCAAAATACCTTTACCTTATAGTACACTTTATCCCTTTATAGGGCAAAAAACTGGCAAACTAAAAATTTCAGTTTTTTTAATTCAAACCATTAAAATAGGGTCTAATTGTAATTAAAATAAATAGTTTTTAAATAAATTTTAATGTCTTTATATGGAATTTTGGGTGGGAAATTATTATCCCACTGACCTATAACGATATTGAGTAATTTGTAAAACTGTATCTGTACCAGTGGGATAAATATTTCCCACTTTATAGAGAAAAGTTGGAAAAATCAATACAATCACAACAATATATACAATAAGTTTATTCAATTGATTAAAAACCTGAATCATGACATTTAAGACTTATGACAAGGTAAAAAACATGGTTTGCAAAGCGCAACATTGCAGGTTTTACAAATCATGTTGCTTCTTTTTTTCTCTCTTCTTTGTTGAACAAAGAGCACATCTTCTGTATTTTTCTATCTTCTCCGGCATATGGGCTCCCACATTTGATAGTCGGATGGTGTTTTCGATTGTAGGTCGACCAGAAGGCGAATTTCTCTTCCGAGCTTTTCCGCTGGCTGGCATGTACCCTTTTCTTTTTTTCGAGGAAAATGAACCGATTAGTCCACTTACTAAGGCTGATCTGAACTTCAGGTGTGATATGGGCTTCTGGTTCTTTGAGTTACAGTTTTGAGTGTAGAGAATAAAACTGTTTATCACTGCTGAGTCTAGAAAATAGTAAAATAAATTTCATCCACCATTTTTTTAGATTTTTGCACAATGCTGTAAACTGCCATGTGTTGGTCAAACCTATCCACAACCCCCATGAATTTATTGTACTGTGCTATAGCAACTGGACATGGAACAGTCTCATGAACACCTTTGTGGTTTGTTCTCAGCACTGTGGTTTCAACTGATGGATTGTGCATGCTGGAAATGACAGAAACAGTTTTCTTTCCTCTGTCTGCCCATTTCACTACACTTACATCATTGACCTGTGCAAAGTCATAGCTGTGTGTTGGGATTTCCTTATCAGTTTTCATTTCATCATGGGGGTATTCAACCCGTGTGGTCAATATTGTTCCACAGCAAAATGTGTTGTCTTCCAAAAGTTTATGAATAACCCAACAGAAGAAAAAAAGTTGTCAAAATAAATGCAGTGTCCTAGACCTAAAAACGGTGCAGTTGTTTTTAGAACCACCTTTTCACCTAACCCCAGTACTGGACCTCCCTCTGCTTGTTTTCCAGTGTACACGTCAAAGGAAAGCACAAAACCTGTTTGCGAGCAAGCACAAACCCAAATTTTAAACCCGCGTTTTATGGGTTTTTTGGGCATGTATTGCTTGAGGGAGCTTCGGCCCTTGAAACCAACCATACTCTCATCAACAGCAAGGTGCCTAGACGGTGAAAACAATACCATATATTTGGTTTTGAGGTGATCCAAGAAAGGTTTTATCTTGAAAAGTTTATCGAATCCAACTTCCCCCCTCTTGGGCATTTTTTGTGTTATCATTTATGTGAAGAAATCTTAAGATTTTAAAAAATCTTTTCACAGACATCACTCTGGCGATTCTTTCAACGTGAAAATTTTCATCCTCACTCCAGTAGTGTCTCATTGAGGGCAGGACATGAAATCCCATAAAAATCAAAATTCCAATGAAAGCGTGTAATTCCTCTAGAGTCAAATCAAGAATGGTTTTATGTTGTAAAGCAAACCTGTTAGATTCTTCCACAATAGTTGTGCAAATATCATCATCTAAAATTAGTTTTTAGAATGGCTAACGGGTCAACAGGAATATCAACATTTGGACCAAATTTTTGATTGTATTTGAATTCATCAAATTTTGTAGGAGTTTTTGCAGATTTACACCATTTGTATACCTTTTCTTTTGCTGATTTAGGTTTGTGCTTATTTTTGCATTTGTTTTTTTGCTTTATTAGACTAGAGTAGGTGTGATCTGGTATTTCACTATGCACAACTGGTTGCTGTGTTGCAGTTTCATTTTCAGACTCTGCTTCACTAACAACAAAAAGTGGAACCCTGTTCTTTTTTTTAATTTTCTTTGCTGATGGCTCATCATTGTCACAGACAAATGTGGGATCTTCATCTGTGTCATCAAAAGAAGAAGATTCAGACTGTTCCTTGTATGTATATTTTTGTGACTGAATTTTACGTTTCCTTACATGAGACGGCATGGGAGTGCCGATGGCCGAGCGGTCTAAGTCGTTGGACTTGGGTCTGAGTTAGAGATAACGCAGGTTCAAATCCTGTCTGTGACCATTGCACTTTTTATCAGTACCATCGACCTTGTACTGTATCGACTCTCCCCCTTATTCTGTTTGATAAGATCCTCGCACAGGCCAGTGGCCCATGAGGGCGGACAGAATAAGGCTTAAAAGGGGATCGGCCTCTCCTTATATATAAAAAAAAAAAAGAAAAAAAGACTCCTTCTGAACGCCACTACATGAAGATTTACACATAAAGGTATCAGCAGCAGAAATAACAGGATTGACTTCAATAAAAGTATTAGAACGAATGGACTGTTCTGACCTATGTATTGAAGAATCAATGGTTGATGGGATTGTATGGGAGTCTATTGACGAATCGAGAGCATGTGTGGCTGAGGTACAGCTGCCAAATGAAGAATTCGGAGTCGGCAGGGCTGAACGGCTAGCTGTTGAGGTTGATGGAGCTGTACGAGGTGAAACATCCTCTGCATCTGAGTCTCCTCCTTCGTCGGAGTCAATAGCCTGCTCATCTGATATGGTGAAAAGCAGGTAAAAATTCTCCTCTTCATCAATGAGGAAGAAGTAATCTGAAACGAAAGACCTTATTTATAATTGGAATACAGTTTTCGAAGTAAAGCTTTTTTCACTAATTCGATGAAGTTTCAAAAAGTACCAATCTACAATTTTGTTTGGCCCAATAGGCTAAGTTGTTTTTACTTTTTAGTTGGTTACACTAAGCAATCTAACCTAGGCCTAGATGGGCCAGTCAATAGACAGTAAATGACAGTAAAATTGTGTAAATTTATAAATATTTTGTCCTATAATAATATCATTGTAGTAACAACGTTACGTGATATATAATTCAATTTTGCCATTTACTGATATCGTAGCCTACTGCACTGCTCAGCCTACAATAAGTACCTATAGGGTAATATCTGGTCTCTAGATGCATATTGAACTCAATTCACTTGAAAAAATCTGGTAGCAAGGATTTTATTGCGGGGTAGGCTATCTACAATTTTTCATAATGTGATTGGTGACAAAGGTCTAACAAAGGTCTATGTCTAACCACAAAGAGTAAAGTTTTATTGAAAAAACACAACAACTATTTCACTCCAAAAAATTAACCCGCTTCAATTATATTATAAGTTTGAGTAAATAAATGTATGACAGCCGGATTGTAATTCCAGTGCTAGTTCAAAGTTTATTGTAAGGAACAGGTTAGCCGATTATATTAGAGTCTAAAACAATGCATTTATGTGTATAAAAAGAGTTTATAAACAAAGCAGTATATAATGTGTTATGATAACCATAGTATTTTTCTCATAAAAGAAATTATAAATACCTGGTGTGTAACATAACCCAACTTTTTTCAAGTGTTTTCCAGTGGTTATAGACAAATAAAAAGCAAGTATATTATTGAATTTTAATTACATTAATATAACATTATTCTATGTTAAATGTAGTTTAGAATGCTTACCTTCAAGTAGACAATACTTCCTGTTATCTTGCAACAAATCTGAAGTAAAAAAACAATCACAACCAACTCACAGAAAGCAAACAGTTTGAAAGGAGCAGTGGGATAATATCTTCTCACTTCTTCATTTTTCTCTACTCAGAATCAGCTGAAACTAGAAAACATACTGACACAACAATAATAAAGTGATCCCAGATGTTCTACATTACTTAAGAAAGTGGGAAATTATTATTAATGTGGTTTTATACCTTTAAATAATACTTTCTTACTTAGTTGCGTGGTGGGAAATTATTCACCCACTACCCTATAAAGGGAGAAGAAGGAAATAATACGCAGAAGTGTACGTTATGGCTTGTTATAAGCAAACTAGCCTATTATAAAAATCCGTAATGTTTTAGACTTAGCAGTGATGAGAGACCAGTTTTCTTTTATAAATTTGCTCATATTAGAACTTGATAGAAATGCAAGATTAATTTCTTGTAGAAGAAATGCCTACCATTGGGACATTTTACTTCATGTATCAATGAGTTTACTTAACAACTATTTTTATTTCAATAGTATTCATATACAGTGTAAGACATATGTATTATTAGTAAAATAAAATTCATAGAATAGATGTACAGATAGTTGCTGGAAAGGAAGTCTCGTATTGCAATTCGAGACAAACATCCTCCGGATGTAAGTAGATACGCACATCCGCCCAGACGCCGATGGTGAACAAACAGGAAATGCTTATTTGTAAAAACCGTGCGACAATGTAAGGGACAGCCATGCTGATATGGAAAATTGTTACTCACCAATTATGATGGAGAGATTTGGCAGAGGCGTGGTCAATGAGCTGGCGGGAGAAGAACATCAAAACTGAAGAACAAGGAGGAGAGGTGGAAGTGGAGGCCGGGAATTCGAAAAGTGAAGTTCGGGAGTGTTTGTGTTCGTGTGCGGAAAAATATCTCTAGGCGTAATAAGTGTGATGTGAAATAAAATGTAAGTAATTTTAAGAACTTAGTATATTTTAGGGTTCATTAATCATTTTCAATTCCATATCTATTTAAATGTTCACAATTTCGAAAATATAAATTCATGTAAATGTTTAGCTATTTTAAAGAAAGTTTCTCATGTTAGTCCATGAACTCATTATTATTGCAACACTACAAAATTACTAGTAAATGTTATAATGAATTAAATTCAAAATAAATTGTAATGAATAATTTAATATTAAATATGTCTTCAAAGTATTAAGACATTAAGTTTTGTGCTTAATATGTCGATTGACGCAATCAATTAATCAATTTAATGAAATGTTGTCACAAATAAATGTGTTGGTTCATTTGAGGGTATTTGTACTGCCAATCTAACCTATTATTAAATCCTCTCACAGCAACCCTTGCTCAAAATATGTCACAACCTTAATCTTAAACTAAACCAACCCTACAAAACCTTACATGGTGGAGGCGCTAAAAACTCGATTGGCATTCAAATTCCTCACATGGGCGAGCACATAGTTTCATAGGCTAGGTATAAATTAGAACTAAATAATATTTATAAGAAAGTATTTAACTAAAATAGCCTACTTCAGTGACAAACCACTCATTTACCTAAAAGATAAATTAAATTTCCAATAACTCAAAAATATTTTCAAACCCGTAATTAGAGTAACGCCAAGTAAACTAACGAGGTACGTCAATGGACATGTATAATTAAATGGAAACCATACTACATGAAGATTTAATACCATTAGACACATATAGGACTTCCAAAAGTGACATAATAAAAATATTAAATGAAAATGGAATTCTATCTAGAGACACAGACACTGTAGCAGACCTCAGACCTATCCTAGCGGCACTTAAGAACTTAACACGTATAAGCGCAAGTCACCCTAATATTAAAACCATATTTAATTATTTAACTACACGAAAAACTCACCTAAGTGAAGAGGACAGGGAAAACTATAAGGATCTAGCTACAATCGAGGATTTTCTAGTGCAGAGAACAAATTTATACGACATAGTACATAACCCTGAGGCGGACATCAAGACACAAGCACCCCCAACCTTAGCACAACATTACGAGCCACTCACACTACCTGACAGAACGAACACAGCAACCATGGGGGAAAACATACCGCTAATATCAGCTGGGACTTACACAGGTCTCCAGAGCGAAAATCCACAAGATTTTTTAGACAAATTCTTAGTTGCAGCAACTTCAAACAGATGGACAGATAACACTAAAGTTAATTTATTCCCAGCGCATTTATCAGGCACAGCACTAACTTGGTTCAAACACTACAGGCAAAAACAACGAGGGGAAGCCATACAATGGGATCAACTTGCTAAAAGTTTCATAGAGGCTTTCACTCCATTAGCACAAACCCAGAGTCTACAAATGATTTTAGAACACAAAATACAGGGAGAGAACGAGCCAACACTAAACTATTTTTTAGATATATTAACAACATGCCGAAGATATGACCCTACAATACAGGACAAGCAAATTATACATTTTATCATACAGGGACTAAAACCAGAAATCTGTGAACGAGTTATAGGACTGAAAAACGACACCTTAAGTGATCTAGAGACTAATTTAAAAATTACAGAACAGCTAGTTCTAACACAAATGAAAAACAAAGAAAGATACAATAGGGTTGCAGCAAAGAGACCCTATAGTACACCCTTATATGAACAAAACATCATCCATAAACTACAAGCAGAAGTTAACACCCTAACCAATTTAGTAGCTACCCTAACTACAAACCAAATTTCAAATCATAACCACAGGTACGAAAGGTCTCCATCCCCGTATGAAAACTCAAAATATAAGCCAAGATATGATAGAACACCTAGTCCTCACCAGAATAGACATATGGAAAGCCCAAACTACCCCAAACAAACCCAAAGGCCACCTATGATTAAACACGTTACTTTCAGTGATAGGAGAAGACAAAACCATTCCCAAATACAACCTGCTAGACAAAATAGGTATTGCACTATTTGCCGTAAAGACAACTATAATACTGAACAATGTTGGTTCAAGCAACGTTCATTAACTTCTCAACCCCAAAGTAACCGCTTAGCACCTAAAACCAACAATACACAAGAGCTGTTCTGCAGGTACTGCAAGCGAACAAACCACAATATCGAATCATGTTACAAGTCTAATTATTATAAACAGAATCAACAAAAAAACGGGAAATAGGGGGAGGTTATACTAACCCTTACCGAACTTCCCCCTTACTAAAAGCGAAAACAAATAACACTATAGATTTTAACCAAAGGAATCGACAAACTTACAAATGTATAAAGTCTATGACATTTACTCCAACTAACCCCAAAGTAATACCACTATCAACCCCTGGAAAGACCAGTTCAGAAGTGATATTTAAAGCCATAGATTATAATCAAGAATTCCCACCCTTAAAGAAGATGGAAGAAATTGAACAACCTATTATGCAAAAGCCTATACACACCATAAAACTTCAATCTGTCTTCAATCCAACACCAACCCTAAGCGAACCAAACCCCTCGGGGACAACAAATATAAATAAACCCAGCTTTACAAGAAACCTTGCAGTCTCAGAAAATTTCACACGACAGATAAAACCTAGTGTATTAAAGGGGGTAGCGCACGTAAAACAGGACCCAGATTGTAGTATGGGGGAGGTAAACACACATACTGGATTGGAAGAAACTATTGAGATAGACACTATACAGATTTTAAATCACATAGAGCAACAGAAGAAACAGAATATGATAGATTGTACTAACTTGCAAGAAATAACGCAAGACAGGATACACAGACCGAGGAAAATAAAAAATTATTATTAGAGGATATTTATGAACTCATATTTAATTGCGAAAATAAAACCAAGAAGAAGATACCTGTCCTAACAATAGACGTAGCCTTGACCACAAACCCTCGACATCCAGTACCCTGCATTATAGATACAGGATGTAACATAAACATTATTAGAGCAGACCTAGTTTGTGAAACAAAATTAAATACTAGCAACATACCCTCGTTGATATCAGCTAACGGTTATACCATTAACAGTTTTGGGTTCAACAAAGATCGCCATAAAAATTGGCAAAGTAATACTTGAAGACACGTTTTTATGTGACACCTGATCTAAACAGGCCCCTATATATTGGTAGGAAACATATTCCTATTTCAGAACTGCGTGGAGTTAAACTATAAAAATAAAACAATAAAAATTACCAAATATCAGATTGAACATATAATACCTATGAATGTACAGTGGCAGTTAGACATCAAGAATTTTAAAAACACACAGGAATTAGAAGTACAGCAAGTAACAGAGGTAACAGCCCCACAAGACATAATTATAGCACCACATCAGCACATTAGGATTAGCTCTTTAAAAGGTATAGAGTCTCGAACAGCCATCGAAACAGATAGGAATCTAAGAATAAAAAAGAAATGTCATGCATATCTTACAGAAGGGGAAGATGGTACAGATACAATTGTAAATATTTATAACGCATCAAATTTCCCAAAAAGGATACCCGCACATCGATAGGACATATACATTACCCAACTCTCGAAGCACAGCCTACCCTGGAACACCATACCACTACAACTGACACAGGAAAAACAATATTGACAGATAAGGACTGCATAGTATTTGATATCTCACCACATTTAACCCTCCAAGAACACAAACAAGTCCTTGACGTTTTACAAAAATACAGACACATATTTACAACAAAGGTAATCGATTTAACTCCTGCAAACATACCTCCTGTTCAACTCGAATTAAAACCAAATACGAAACCTGTAAACTCACCACCGTATAGGCAGAGTAAAACAGAAAGGGAAAAATTAAACAAATTATTGGACGATTTAGTACAAGCAAAAATATTAGAGGAATGTCAGGATTACACAGAATATGCAAGCCCAGTATTTTTAGTGAAAAATAAAGATGGAAGCGACAGAATGGTAGCTGATCTCAGGAAGGTTAATGCACAGTTGAAAACAGATGCCCACCCCATTCCTTCAGTAAACCTGGTTTTAAGCTCTTTGAACAAAGCGCACACATTTACAAAATTAGACCTTAAAAATGCATTTTATTCCATGGAGGTTAGGAAAGAAGATAGGCACATCCTAGCCATAAAAACTCCGGATAGACTTCTACAGTTTTGCCGACTGCCGATGGGACTTTCAACTTCAACCACATTATTTAGTAAAGCCTTGAATGCGATATTAAACCGTCACCTTTATAATAAAGTCATCTGTTACGTAGATGACCTAATTTGTTATGGTGACTCATTTGAAAATGACTTACATAATCTAGAAACTATATTAGAAGAACTAGAAAAAGCTAATTTGAAACTAAATACAAAAAAGTGTAAATTTCTCTACAAAAGTGTAAACATTTTAGGACACGAGGTATCACGGGAAGGCATTTTACCCCAAAAACAGTCAGTAGAAGCTACTGTATCACCGAATTTAAAAGACCAACTTGTGTAAGGCAAGTGAGACAATTTTTAGGATGCTCAGGATTCTTCCGCAGATTCATCCAAAATTATGCCAAAATAGCACAACCCCTTACTGAGATAATAAAAGATTCAAATAAAAACTTGGCATTTAAATGGACGGATCTATGTGAACAGGATTTTATAAAAATCAAACAAATTTTGACAAACCCACCATTACTATCACATTGGAAGGACAACAGGGAAACACACATTTATGTAGATAGCAGTTTGATTGGATGCGGAGCAGCGTTAGTACAGTTAGATGAAGAAAATAATAGAATGTACCCAATTTATTACATGTCAAAAAAATATTCAAATACCCAAATGCGTTACAGCAATGCTGAACGTGAAATGTTAGCGCTAACCTATGCTGTGAACTACTTCAGAGAATTCACGCTTGGTAGACAAACAACAGTTTATACGGACTGTGCCGCATTACAGTTTTATAAAAATTTTAAGCACACTTCCACTAGATTAAACAGATTAGCACTGTCATTAACAGACTACGACATTGTAGTAAAACATAAACGTGGCGCTACAAACGTGTTAGCAGACGCCTTAAGCAGAAATCCTTTAGAACAACCTTTGGATGAAGAATTTACGGACGTGTGTTTAACTGTCAATACTTTAATACAGACAAATCTACCCCTACTACAAGCTCAAGACAGTTATTTGAAACAAATACGCCTTGCGATGACCTCACCTGAGGCGGTAAATAAAAAAATCAGACGGGCTTCAAGACATTACGAAGAAATAGATGGATTGTTATATTTCAAAACTTTCAACGGACAAGAAACTAGAAACTTATTGGCTATACCCCAAAAACAAACACAAGAAATATTAAAAATATTCCATGACAACCCCTACACGGGTGGACATTTATCACATTACAAAACAGCTTCAAAAATAAAATTACGATATCACTGGCCGAATATGTACCGTGATATCCTCCAATATACAAAAACTTGTGAAGAATGTCAACTACGTAGGCCAAAAACGAACAAAAATTACGGCCTACTACAACCTATTGCACCCTCCATAAAACCCTTTGACAGAATAACAATAGACTTTGTAGGTAATATTACACAAAGTAATGGTTACAAATATATCCTAGTTGCGACCGATGCCTGCACTAGAATGGCATTTGCAACCCCTTGTAGAAATGCAGATGCGAACACAGTAGCGCAAAAATTATTAAATCTATTCTGCACATTTGGATTTCCCAGAATTATTAATCATGACAGAGGAACACACTTTATGAATTCTGTAATTTCACAGTTTACTAAATGCACTCGGGATTGAACAAAGGCCAGGCGCTGCTTATATGTCACAAGTACAAGGTGCGGTTGAAAAATACAACCACACGCTAATAAAGGCAATATCTCATTACGTTGTGGAAAAAAAACCACAAACTTGGTCAAAATATGTACAAATAGTTACATTTGCCTACAACACGTCTGTAAACATTTCAACAGGCTACACACCGCACTACCTCATGTTTGGTTACGAAGCTAACTTACCGTCTGATTGTATATATTTACAGGTTAATCCCGAAAAAAATGGTGTTGGAAAATATAGAAATTTTAGAGCAAATACGCAAAGATATGCCGAAAATCATGAAAAAAGCCCAGGAAGCGCAAAAGAAATACTTTGACCGTGACAAAAACTCATTTGGATTTAAACCCCGGCGATGAAGTCTTGGTCCATTTCCCGAAAGACCACACAAAAAAATATAGTAAATTTCAAACACCATTTAGAGGTCCTTTCGTTGTCAAGAAAAAAATTAACGAAGTGACATATGCAGTAGAAATTTATCACAGGGGAAGGTTTAACAGAACAACCAATACATATTGCTAGAATGAAATTATTCTATAAGAGAATATAAAACAAATATGAAGGGACTTGAGCAATAATAAAATATTCAAGAATAATATATACAATATTTCTCATGAACATCACTATGCACTCACTGCCTTGTAGTAAAATTTGAAGAGAGTGAAAAGTATATTCGGAATAATTTCATAATATATGAGGGTAAAAAGCTACTACATAGTCATGCAAGAATCGCTTTAAAAAAAAAATAGGTATTATACTCCAGGAGTTGAGAGACCGGTTAACTTGATTACGGTTTGAATGATTCATTATAACGTTATATAACCTTGAGAGTCACTGAAGTAAGTCTAACAGAAATAAAAATGTATATTAAAATCTCGATGTTGTGTCGGAAAACGATAGAGAATAAAGACATAAAAGTTTTAGAAAATTAAAACGCCTAACTTTGTATTTTAATGTGAGGTTTACTGTAATTTAGTGATTAAGTGATAGGTTACACGTACCAAAGATATTGGTATAGATAATCCCAATACACAGGACACTAACACAGCACACACGACACGATACGAGCAGAGCCTGTAACCCACGGTAACCGTACTTAGACTGGCTAGTAAGACTTGACCGTGACTCTGGTTATGTCTCCCAGGCAGATAAGTTTTCTGCTAACTCAACTAACTTCCCACGCTATACTACACCGACTGTGTTGTGACTATGACTAGGGGGCATTGCCTTGTACCAGCGGTCTGGGTCGCCAAGGGCCCTGGTGGTTCAGACAGCTTAGTGTGCAAGTAATGTTTTCCCACGTACTCGTTTACTACAGTAACAAAGCGTACTCTAAACTTGACACAACGTACATATTATACTTACCTGAGGAATACGTGTATACATAGCCTAGTAATAAAGAATATAAAATATGATAAAGTGTACTACATATATCATATTTATTTAAGTTAGTAGATAGCAGTGTTAACATAATATACCCTACAAGGACTCAATTTTCCTGAGATGCATCTCAAAGAAAGAGACATACATGTTCTATATTATATAATCCTAGGATAAACAAATACTTCAATATATGACATGTAAATGACTTATATAACATGTTTAATTATTACAAAGCTAATCTAACATTGAAGGAAAGTAACATATATCTAAATAGCATGTATTAACACGGCAATATTGCTCATTAACAAACTATACAGCCTTCTTTTGGCAACATATATTATAATCATGATGATAACTATGGACAATAAGCACAAAGAAGGGATATTACATATGCCTCACAAACAAAGGTGCGTAGTATCGTTTTGTAATATAATAAATTAACATAACATCGAACCTTATTTAAGAACACTAGAGATTAAGATGCTTAGTAAAAAACATTATTACATAGAGGTAAGGAAATACGACACAACATCGAAAGGTCATCAAAATATTTCTGTAAATAAAACCCTTAGGCATAAATATGCATTAATTATAAAATATTAAACTAACATGTACATGTAACCTGTAGATAATAAGTTTTAGAATTATGACACCAGAAAAACCAACCACAACCTGAGAAACCAGTCTACAAGACACCAATCTACAAGACACCAGTTCTACAGCACTCTAACCGTCCCGACCACCCACGAGACAGATGAAGTCCTTACAGCACTTCCTACTACTACTACTGACAGCACTTGCCATGCCTCTTTCGACCACCTTTGCCAGCACATCAACCCACAACACAGAAGAACCCAATAAGCCTCTAGTACAAATCTTCACAGAAGCGTACTTTACTCCAATGCCTCAGACACTACCTTATATCAGTTCCATCCCCTATTACATAAAAAATTCCTTTCAAAACACAGCAAAATTTACCTAAAAACGAACCCTCTTTAAATTTCTGCCCTAAAAAACCTCAACAACTCCCAAACCTATTGCAAGATACAGAACAACCTTTCCACATTACAAACCCTCATACATCAACAAATGGTAGCAGAACACCTCCCATTCATCCAAAGACAGCAACCAGATAGAAACAGAAGATCGCTCACGTTCGTCGGAGATTTCTTCGAATGGTGTTGTGACATTGCGACATAACACCAAATACATGACTTGGCAGACAACAAGGAAGATGTCTACACAGCATTCTCAACACAACAACACTACCTACTCTCCGAGCTACCTGCGCATTCACCTGCTTTGTTCACAATCTACAAAGACAACACCACTTCCAGCTAAATCACGACGACAAAAACATAGTAAACAACATGGAACTCATTTTGTACATTTTATTAGCCTGGACTTCTATAATAACACTACTTCTTTTTATAGCCCTCTACTTCATCCACATTAATAACATCAAAATAAAAATTTCTGAAGCCTACAGTACATGAACGTGACTACCCAATGGATAACCATAATTAGACTATAAGTACGATTCGTAGGTAGAATCGTCATTAAGCCAGGGGAATGTAAGACATATGTATTATTAGTAAAATAAAATTCATAGAATAGATGTACAGATAGTTGCTGGAAAGGAAGTCTCGTATTGCAATTCGAGACAAAACATCCTCCGGATGTAAGTAGATACGCACATCCGCCCAGACGCCGATGGTGAACAAACAGGAAATGCTTATTTGTAAAAACCGTGCGACAATGTAAGGGACAGCCATGCTGATATGGAAAATTGTTACTCACCAATTATGATGGAGAGATTTGGCAGAGGCGTGGTCAATGAGCTGGCGGGAGAAGAACATCAAAACTGAAGAACAAGGAGGAGAGGTGGAAGTGGAGGCCGGGAATTCGAAAAGTGAAGTTCGGGAGTGTTTGTGTTCGTGTGCGGAAAAATATCTCTAGGCGTAATAAGTGTGATGTGAAATAAAATGTAAGTAATTTTAAGAACTTAGTATATTTTAGGGTTCATTAATCATTTTCAATTCCATATCTATTTAAATGTTCACAATTTCGAAAATATAAATTCATGTAAATGTTTAGCTATTTTAAAGAAAGTTTCTCATGTTAGTCCATGAACTCATTATTATTGCAACACTACAAAATTACTAGTAAATGTTATAATGAATTAAATTCAAAATAAATTGTAATGAATAATTTAATATTAAATATGTCTTCAAAGTATTAAGACATTAAGTTTTGTGCTTAATATGTCGATTGACGCAATCAATTAATCAATTTAATGAAATGTTGTCACAAATAAATGTGTTGGTTCATTTGAGGGTATTTGTACTGCCAATCTAACCTATTATTAAATCCTCTCACAGCAACCCTTGCTCAAAATATGTCACAACCTTAATCTTAAACTAAACCAACCCTACAAAACCTTACAACAGTTAATTTATCTTATTGCACGTTATCATTTCAAAAAGACGTTATCTTCAATGCTTATTGGATTTTAAACACGAGAAATATGTTATGACATTTATTATAAAATAGGGTTAAATCATACTTTGGGAAAATTTAGCTAATTCATTCACAGACAAACAAATGGTAGTCGTCCGATTGTTATGATGCATCTACTGTCGAGGATACTTTGTCTTTGTAACAGAAGACAGACAGGTTCCTGCGGGTGTCATTAACAAACACAGTTGTTCTAATTTCCCTACGGAAAACTTAAGTGTGACTTTATAGCTCACACAATTCCAACTTTGTTTTTAAAAATTCTATTTTTGTATAAAAAATTTTAAAATAGTAAAAAAATGTGTTGAATTATAAATACTAACCGACCGTATAAAATACATGTATATTTGTAACTTTTATAACCTATGGGTAAAAGGCTAATAGATTTCGAATATTTGCTATCGTTATATGTTATAAAATATATACCTCTAAGTTTCAAGGAATGAAATCTATCCTCTTCTTCAGGTGAAAAAATTCTTCATACATAAACATGTAATTAAAGCAAGGAACGTGTGATATTGACTGCCACTAAAAAGAACGGTACCATACCGGACAGCGGCTGTAAGTATGGACAGGATAAAATTAAACTAGTAGTCACCGCACAGAGGTCAGAAGGACAAAGAGCACATCACAAACGTTCAATCAGTATTAGGAAAATACTGTTAGATATTATGCACGTAAATTAAACTTATTTAGTAGTATAATAATCCGCAATAAACTAAGCTTATTTTAATTCGAACTACGGGCTAAAAGTGTAGATGAATTGCTAATGAGATTTAAAAAAAATACGATTAATCTTATTCTATCTAATTCATCTGATACTGATTCTCAGCACAAAACAGATTTTTATTATATTATAGTAAGATTCATAAATAACACTATCCAAAAATATAGTTTTCTAAAACAAATTCCTCTTTTCTATTCAATTGAACTGCATATCAAATGATTACTAGATTCTTTAAAAGTTTCAGGTATAAAACATGGGCATGTATAGCTTTTTAGTGTTGAGAAATAACAAGAATGTTTCTTTTGGCGAAACGCAATAAATTCTTGCGACTAACATGAGAATTCTTTCATAAAATCAGCAGCCTAATAATTATACTTTTAAATCACACTTGGGGTATATGTGTTTAAAAAGTATTCTAGAAAAATAACGTACCATTGCAAAGCATTTTATGTTATAAAGACCTGCAAAACTTAGAATTATTACCTAAAACGTTGTATTTAGATAATATAGAATTATTACTTGAAATGGTAGAAATTATATAATTGTAACATGTGCATAATTACTATGTTCTTACTTTTAGGAAAGGTCCACCTCCCTTGTTACTATTTACTACTTGTTACCTATGGGTTCTTGTAGAAAGGATTTCACTGAGTGACAGTCCGACGTTTTAAAGAAGTATGTTTAATTCATATTTCATCGACATATTTTCTTTATTTGTGCATTACCTCCTTCATTATCTAGTTTTTATCAGATATCACACTTGTTTAAAGAGCGATTCCATGGCAACATTAAGAAATAAACAAAACAATTAACATTTGTTTTGCGTTAGGTATATGTCTACCTATAATATTTTAAAACTGAAATAATGTATTGTTTTAAATAGCCTCAAATTGTTACTAGAAATGTATACTTTAACGTAATTACCTTTCCAAGATAAGTGTGCATTTTTCAAATATAATTTTATAATTTTTTGTCTGGGAACTTGTGCATAACCAAGATTCGTTGTAATATATAATATATGATTGGTGATAGGTTTATCAACGAATGCATATTGAAAGATGAAGTAACTTCTATTACAATGACCGATCATGTAATTAGTTGCAAGGAACCATGAAGTATAATAACAATTGAAAACAACTGAATCGTAATCTTAAAATACTTACACTACAACCTCAAAACTTACCAATAAACTGATTTAAAATTAAACTTAAAGTATTTACCGTTAATTTGCTGTTGATTTGATAAATATACCCAAGAAAATGACTGTTATAATTTTAATTTACCTATATAGAAACAAAAAAATTAAACAAGTACTACTTTTTTTATTTTAAAATATTTATCTTCGTTTATAAATTATGAAAATTAACAGCTTATGATTCTAATTAAGAAGTAAAGTTTGGTGATGTAACAAAAACTTAATGGTTTCCCTTAGAAATACTTAAATATCGTTTTAGATTAAACTTCAAAGTTTACTGAGTTAAAAAGAGGAAGGATGGGGCCGCGGGTTCTCTGATTTATGACTAAATCAGAATCTGAATTGCAAATTGGTTTAGGTCTTGGGCGGCGTTTACAACTACAAT
Source organism: Homalodisca vitripennis (assembly GCF_021130785.1). Lineage (NCBI taxonomy): Eukaryota > Metazoa > Arthropoda > Insecta > Hemiptera > Cicadellidae > Homalodisca > Homalodisca vitripennis. The sequence goes on from NW_025778512.1 coordinate 65,852, forward strand.
GCTTCCTTAAGGGTAAACACGGTTACCACCAAAGTTCAAAAATACACAACTCGTAGTTTATGAATTTTATTTCCCTAAATAAACTTCAGTGCTTACCGTAAATTTAATACAAACTCGTGTTTTTATAACCAAAAAGGATTATTTATTCACAATAAAAGTGTTCACAGGTTTACGTATTTTAATCCAAAATACAATTCTTTACATCTACCTCAATTGCGATTTGTAATAAAAACCTGGTTGGTGATTTATTCATATATTCCCTACAATAATATATAATTTTTACTATAAAAAAAAAACCAAAAGAAATATGTGTCTAAAACTAAACTTATATCTGAAACTTTTATAGTATGGGCCTGTATTACAAATAATAGTGTAAAGGCATTGGAAATCACAAAAGAAGTTAGTTTATGATCACAAACTTTACAATATTTCTCTATTGTCAATTTTGTTCATGGCCTTCTGTTTTTATAACTATAACAGTTATAAAACTAAATTTTCTGAAAACCTTTTAATGTTAATATACTATACAAGGTTGGTTTTTGGCCGTCTGTTGTTTTGATTATACACTGATAGTGTAATAACTATAATGAATTTTGTAACGAAATCTTTATGATTTTAACGTCAGACTACATCAATAAATTCCTTTAAAATAAAATATTTTGCTTTATAGAATAATTCTGAAAGAGTCGCTTAAATAATGGAACGTTACTGAATATACAGAATATACTGTTACTGACTTTCTTGTTGCAATCACATCTAAAACTATATAAATCTTAAGAACAACTTAAATAATTTCTTTTTACTCAAGTTAAGCCATATGGTTTTGTAAATATGTAGGTTTTCTCTCCAGCTAAAGTGCTCTAAATTACTGGCTTTTAAAGGTCACACAAATATTAAAAACCCAAAACAAAAAACAAAAACGAAGGAAAACATCCGTTGCAACATGGGCGGTGGTTTTTACTAACCACAATCATAAAAGTATTGATAAGTAATTAGGAGTCCTTAGTTCTGTAAAATCTAAAAACAACCATGATGTGATGTCAAAAGTTACAAGTTTAGGATATTGCTCAATCATCCAATTAAAGCATAAATTGAATAAGCCGAATGGCTGTGTTTCTGTGTATAAATCGCACAAAAAACATCACGGCTAACAAATATTAATTTCACAAAGACATTTTATGAAAGTTTGTAGATTTACATATATACCACACAACAGCAGACCATGACATGAATAGATTCACGATAGGTTACGTGAAAGGGGCTTTGCAATGTTATAAAATACGTGTTGTGATGCAACATTGTATAATACACTGCTTATATTGAATGTAAGGAACATAATATCGTTTAAATTTTTTTAATTATAGTGTGCCAAATATTCAGCTTTAACTAGTGACTTAATAGGTTTTATAAAAGTTAGAATTAACATACAAATTGTAAACCTAAATGAATAGCTTTTAATTAATTAATTATATTTTCCTTCCAATTTTGTACAGCTCTAATTTAACAGGTTATAACATTGGTAAATATATATTTGTATCTATCATATTATGGATTAATTATAAATTACACGATGCGTACTTTAGCTTGTGAAAAGTGAACTCCTAAGATCATTACAATTTACACTATGCCATCTCTTCCTTATTCTGTTTGACAAAATCGTGGCACATACATTACGGGCAGAATAAGAATGAAAAGATAATCGCATACACCTATTTATTAAAAATAAGAAAGAAAGAAAAAAGATACAAAGTTTTAAAAGGAGTTAGTAATCTCAAAGCATTATTTGTTTCATTGTTTTATAACTTATAATATGCTATATGACTGTTACCATTTTAATAAAAGTACTCCATATTTATTACGTTATTGGAAGAAGACATACAAATGGTAATACATTTTATAGAAAGCCTTTCACAACGACGAATTATTACAGGAAACGGCTATTCCTCTCTGAAAACATTTATTATATAAAGTGCACCCACATTCAGATTCTTTTTTTGGAAATCCATCATTTCAATAGACCGTTTAGGGGAAAATGCTGCATTTTGAAAAGGGTGGGGTCACTTAATGCCTGTTGAGGTTGAAATTTAAATATATTATTTAAATGTCACATTATTTTTCCGTATTTCATTAACATAGTCACAACTATATTCTTACAACGTATATTTAGAAATATAATGATTTCATATTGAGCAAAACTTAACAACGTCAACATGTACCCACACCACCACTACACGTTATTGTTTTTCTAATGTGGCATTTGGATAATTGTTGCCTTTAACAACAACACTGGAATGTGCTAGCGGCGAAAATTTTGTGCACACATTGTTAATTGAACTGCAAGACTTTGATTGGTTACCTAACTAGAGGCTTTGTTATCATAACTTCCTCATTGTTGACTCTGGACAGTAGTTAGATAATGTAAACAATTTATAATATTTTCATTACCTTTAATACTTAAAATGGTTTGCCACACTGGTTTGGGTAAATGGTAAAATATATACTCTATAAATATGAACATCATTCAAAAATTAATATTAAAAATCGATCTCTTGACAATATTTTACAAAATTAGACATTAGACACTAAACTGGTACTGTATGTTATTTCATCGTGTACATTATATACGTGGTTCATCCACTATGTTACATGATCTTTCATAGAACTTACTACTTTATTTTATACATCAGTAAATAATGGTTACTACCTGTGATAAAGTTAATTAATATACAATTATAATGTTTTTATAACCGTGTGAATAATATTAAACAAGGGAAATTATATAGAAAATATATATTAGAGAATTATTTATTGGTTGAAAAAATTCTACTTGGGTTCTATATGTGTATTTAAATACTTAGCTTTATAATTTGTATACAATTTCAACGGTGCTAAGTTAAACTTGTGAATTGTCTCTGTAGTCGTATCTTTAAAATAAAACTAACTAGTCTAAATCAGTTCCTACTAATTTAAAAGTAGCCCAGATTAAAACAAAAAAATTATAACTAATCTAAAACATACAATTCATATAAGTACTCTTAAACTATGTATGTCCGTTTTATAATATGTAAATTGTAGGGCCCTTACAATATCAATATATGTTCACAGTTTTTTGAAAACAGTTTATTGGTTTTATTTTCAGTAGCAACATGTAGGCATTTTCTTAAACTTTATAGAAGGGGTATCTACCAACATAGAAACAGAACAGGTGTATGTTTACAAAAAAAAAATACAGCTATTTGATAACCAGTCCTCTCCAAGTTAAATTGGAGAAGAGTTACAACTTGCTCCTGGCATAAAAAACGGCGTATTTGGTATCGGTAAAATGAGATATATCAAAGACGTACTTTTTTAATACTTAGGAGCCTAGATTATCAGTCAGTTTTTTATTGTTTTTGAGCTCAATTTTATCTATCACTCTTTTAAAAATAATCTTGTTTAAGGGGGTTCAGATGGCAGAAAAAATATTTTTAATGCATGTTTAGTTTAGTAGATATTTGTGTTCATATACATGTCACAAACATTTTAAGACCACTCCCATCTAAATCTGTGATTTAGAAAAAAGTTATTTCACATTTAGTGGACTTTTCATGCGTCTATACCAAATTTTTAGTAGCTCTGCCGTGAATTGACAAGAACAGGAGCAAATTCCGGTGCGTTTAGCTCTGTTGCTGACAGTAAGCCTTGTGGAAATGATTATGTGATTGAGAAAATGGAGTGTTGTGGACATGTACAAAAAATAATGGGTGCTCGCCTAAAGAAACTAAAATTAAAATCAGGAAAACTTGACCTTGCCGATGGAAAAACCACTGGTGGAAGGAAATCGCCTTACAGATATGGAAACGCATCTTATCCATTCAGTAATATTACGGATTAGCTATTCAGAGCAATACTGGAAATTTAGATAAAATGAGGCAAGCAGTATAAGCTGAATATTTTTATTGGTCGTCCACTAATGAAAATCCACAGCACGGGTTCTTGTGAAAAAGGCAAAGAGAGCTGGTGTAAATATCAGCGAAATATATGATCACATGAAGCACATGCATATACCTAAACTTATTATGAACCAGATCAAGCCTATTTTTCAGGATTTGGCAGATCCTGCCCTGTTGAATAAATGCCTGCATGTAAGTCCCTAAATCCCAATGAGTCGGTCAATGCTGTAATCTGGTCACGACTACCCAAAACGGGGTTTGTAGTTCTACAAACCTTGGAGTTTGGTGTTTATGAAGCCATTTTAAGTTTTAAACAGAGGAAATGCCACAAGGTGCCTTGTCTTGAAGGAACTTGGAATGACTGTTAGTAAAAAACACAGCTTCAATAATGAGTGAACTAGACAGACTGCGAGTGCAAAGGGGCGAGCGAGAACTTTCTAAACTCCAGAAAAAAGCCAGACAACGGACGTGTATGTGCCAAAAGGAGGCTGGAAAGAAGAGGAACCCAGACCAACCATCGTATAGTGATGGATTGCTCTAAAATAAATGTTATAGGTCAGTAATTGAATAATTTCCTGTAGGCCAAATCTTTTATTTGCGTTTTCCCGAAATCCGTGACTTTTTACATAAATAACACGTTATCTCAGAAACTACAAGAGATACGACTCTAAAATGTTTTACTACATCCTCTTGTAGTTAATATGAAAAATTTAACATGGGCTTTTTTAGTTTTATGCTTTAGTTTTTATTTACAGCAGCAAAAATAATAGGAATTTTTCTGGTTTTTATGGTAAAATTTAAAAAAATCATAAAAAATGTAAAGAAAAAATGTTGAAAGGAAAACACCGGTGTTAAAATCTGTATTACATAATATATAAGTACCATAAATATTTTCACCTCTTTAACTTAAGTAGTTTTTGAGAAAAAGGGTCATCATTTTTGAAAATTTAACACGGTAAAGATAGTGCCATCTGAACCCTCTTAAGGCATTCTTGATTTAAATTAAAAAAATCACTTCTATTTCAAGAGAAAAAAAATCAACTAGTATATTTTTCTTATATCGTAAATAAGTTTTCATTTATTAAAAAATTAAATATTATTTTTAAATGCATAGATATTATTATATAAGACGCTTTCTAATTTCGAGAAAGCTACATGGAGCTATTAGTACAATTATTAAAAATGTATTGCGTAATAAAACGTAAAACTTCCGTCCGTATTGCTATGTAAAATCAGATTCGTTTAAAAATAGCATTCATATTTACTAGAAATTTCTTATAAACAAAAAACAACCATCTTGAAGCCTAACAAAAACATAACGCGCTGTTTGTTGCTAGGCAATCACAAATTTTCGCATGATAAAATTACAAAGATGTAATATTTCTGCATGTTCAAAAATCTCAAATAAACCATTCCAGGTTTTGACACAAAATGCTCTTCACTTGGGACTGAAACCAAGCCCTCGATGTGGCAAAATTTAAAATGCCTGTATTTCGGCAAGTGCGAACCAATTTCGAAGTATCCGACATTAATGACTAAAATTCAAAATGAGTTGATAGAATTTGTATCAAGCTACACAATGGCCTGCGTTATAGGAGTTCTATTGG